>NW_028179767.1:0-8728 GCF_964030765.1 Micromesistius poutassou | reverse complement strand
AACCGATTCAGTAGTCCTTGTATGCAAGGAATGCAACAACAACAAATAACAACTAACACGGTCATTGCTACTATTCCCATCATGAAGACTGAGTGAATTGGACCCATCCATTTACCAAGTATGTTCTCCATCCACCCGGTGATAGGGTTAGTGATGCCCGAGTTCTCCGCCCACTCTAATCTGAGGGCCTGTAGGCCTGCCAGCGTTCTGGACACTGACCCATCTGGAGCTGCGTTATTGGGGATATAAGTACAACATGCTGTTCCTATCATCTGGCACACCCCTCCTTGCTCAGCCGTCCACATGTCCAATGCTAACTGGTTTTGATAGGCCATACGAGAGGTAGCATCTAATTGTTCTGATATTCCCCTAATCACCTCGGTGGTATGGTTGACAAACCGCTGTTGGTTATAATATATATAGTTTATCCAATCAACATTTTTATTAATGGTGGCCCACCAAACAAAAACAGATTCAAATCCTGCTATTACTTGATTGCGAGCTTTATGTTCGTCGGGGACGCCTCGGGGCACACCTATGGAGTCTATGTAAATATTTTATCAAAACTTCCTGGGACCGGTTTCAGTGTTCGTTTCTGGCGAATAAAATTTGGGAAGTCTCTATTCTTCCATATTTTGAGATTCATAACATCTTCGCTATCTGGTAAAATATAGATAGGCATTACAAGTTGAATTACAGCGCATGTTCCAGAGAAATTTATGGGGAGAACCCTCTGATGATTTGTCCTCCGCAGAACCACCATATGTCACTATGAGCATGAGTCATATTAGATAACAGATCTATCACTCTAGTGGTGTTACATACTTCAGGAGGAAGGGACCCCACTTTCTTACCTATGCCATTACTTTGGATGCAATGGTAGCCAGGAGTAAGATTAACTTCGAAGCTGGGGGGTATAGCCCTAATTAGGGTCTCAGGATACATAATATCTAATAAGCCTTTTACATTAGTCATACACCCAGTGATGTGGCCGTCTACAAATAGTTCTAGTAAACATGCAAACCCTTCTTTTGAGTTAAACAGGGTAATCCTAGCGGGAGCTGTGGTTAGAGTGGGTCGTCCTTCAGCGCAGATCATACAGTCGGTCTTTCCCTGAGCTTGTGCCGTGTAATTCAACCATTTTAACCGTATATTTACATTATGTCCCCCTGTTTCTACTTCCCATTTATCTGCTTGCACAGGGATAGTATCCCTCCTTGTACCCAGGATGTGTGAACTATGACGTCTGCTTTCATACCTTGAAGGCACTGGGGCCGCGGTAGTATATTGTAGGCTCAGTTGATATACACAGATATTTCTCAGCCTTGTAGAATGAGTCTTCACTTTGTCTGCAGTCCTTTAAATGGCAAATCAAGTTAAAATATTGTTGTTATTCCGTAACAAGTATGCCAACGTGGTTACTTCCGTTATTGTTGCATCTTTGTGCATTGGGGTCCGGACGGATCCCATGCATCTGGAGGTGGTATCAGTCATCGTCTTTTGTGTGTGTGACAATGACTGTGTGAGGCTGGTGACTGTGTGAGAGGGAGCCTGTATGTGAGAGAGAGAGACTGTGTGAGGCTGGTGACTGTGTGTGAGACTGTGTGTGTGAGAGAGGGAGCCTGTGTGTGTGAGAGAGAGAGACTGTGTGTGAGTCTGGTGTGTGTGTGAGAGAGAGAGACTGTGTGTGAGTCTGGTGTGTGTGTGTGTGAGAGAGAGAGACTGTGTGTGAGTCTGGTGACTGAGAGAGAGAGAGAGAGACTGTGTGTGAGTTTGGTGACAGAGAGAGAGAGAGAGACTGTGTGTGTCTGGTGACTGTGTGTGAGGGGGGAGGGAGAGAGAGAGACTGTGTGTGAGTCTGGTGACTGTGTGTGAGGGGAGAGAGAGAGAGAGAGAGAGAGAGACTGTGTGTGAGTCTGGTGACTGTGTGTGAGGGGGGAGGGAGAGAGAGAGACTGTGTGTGAGTCTGGTGACTGTGTGTGAGGGGGGAGGGAGAGAGAGAGGCTGTGTGTGAGCCTGGTGACTGTGAGAGAGAGGCTGTGTGTGAGCCTGGTGACTGTGAGAGAGAGGGAGTGTGTGAGTCTGGTGACTGTGAGAGAGAGAGAGTGTGTGAGTCTGGTGACTGTGAGAGAGAGAGAGTGTGTGAGTCTGGTGACTGTGAGAGAGAGAGAGTGTGTGAGTCTGGTGACTGTGAGAGAGAGAGAGTGTGTGAGTCTGGTGACTGTGTGAGAGAGAGAGTGTGTGAGTCTGGTGACTGTGTGAGAGAGAGAGTGTGTGAGTCTGGTGACTGTGTGAGAGAGAGAGAGAGAGAGAGAGAGAGAGAGAGAGAGAGAGAGAGAGAGAGAGAGAGAGAGAGAGAGAGAGAGAGAGAGAGAGAGAGAGAGCTTGTGCATTGGGCGGAGGTGGTATCAGCCATCGTCTGTGTGTGGCGCCCGTGCCTCTATGCCTCTTGGGGTCGTTCTTCTACACCTCTGCGTCTAACCTTCCAGAAGGGAAGGCTCCACGGTTACAGTGTCAACCCCTCAGCAACAGGCGGAACGGGTCGCCACGGCTGATTCTCTTCCGTTGTATTCTCCGGGTCTATCGGGTCCATGTGGTGCTTCCTTCCACCTGGATGGCTGTTGGCGTTGCTCTGATGACTTTGTATGGTCTTTCTCTCCTGGGTTTGTTCTTGAAAACCCTTAGGTAGATCTGGTCACCCGGCTCCACTCCCCTTGGTGGGTTCTCGTCTGGCTTTGAGGTTCTGCTTTTCTCTTGTTGGAATACAAACTCATGTACAGCAGTTAGTCGTCAAACATATTGTTCTTAATTCTATATAATTGCTTTAACGGAAGTCCCTTATGGGATCCTTGAAATGAAGTTGAAGGCATGGATCAACCAGTAAATATTTCATGCGAGGTTAGATGAGTCATTCTGTTAGCTTGCATGTGAGAACTCATTAGTGTTAGTGGTATTGTTCTACACAATTCAATTGAGTCAAAAGTTTGATTAGTCTCACTACTTCCCTCCTTGCTCATGGTTAACTCCAAGTTAACTCCATGAGCATTAAATGATAATTGAAATTGAGAACATAGCATGTAGGATCACTTCCTAACAGATAGCAGTTACTCGACCATGATTCTAGATTTTAATTGACAAGTAATTCTACTTGTACAGTTTTAGATTTACTTTTTATTATATGTATTTCAGTCTCATAATTGTCATACCCATTTTTATTCAATTATCCTTTCCAGTGTGACTTTTCCTATTACCCTTTTTTTTTTTTTTTTTATGTGATATCAATGATATTTGTGATATGTTGAACTGTGCATTAACTCCGCCGTCCCCGAGTCCTTTTGGGGCGGGTCCTTCTGCTCAGATTGGTGAGAGAGGATTTTCCCTGAACTCTAAGAGTCCCCAGCGCTGGTTGACCCCTGGACTTCTGTGGACGAGCGGTGTGTGTGCTATGGACAACTTTATATGCTAATTGTTCACGTTATGGAGTCTAGATAATAACCCCTAAATTCTGCGATTACCATGGGACGTATTGATCATGGTGTCCCTTTACTAGAAAAGAGTTTACACCTGAAACACCATTTGGTGCTTTTCTCACCTTCTGTGATCTTCTAAAGTTTTTCTCCTCTGATTTACTACCTCTGGGTTGGGCCCTTTGTTTCTCTGCGTGTCTCTTTTTTCTGACTAAACATTTTTGGCCGCACCTGGGGTCATAAATCGATAACCCCCAGAAGTACCCTTGTCCCACTTCTTAGTGGGAGACAAAATCTTAAAAACAATCTTAAAAATCTTAAAAACAACAATCTTAAAAACAAAAACACATGGACAATCGTACACCACAAAAAATAATGTTCATCATAACTAAACACATATTTACAAGTTCGAACCATATAAGTCGAACTGACCGATTTCAGGTTTTCAACACATGGACAATCGTACACCACAAAAAATAATATTCATCATAACTAAACACATATTTACAAGTTCGAACCATATAAGTCGAACTGACCGATTTCAGGTTTTCAATAATCTTTTCTGGTTATTCCAGATTCCTACACGTCTAAATTCAACACCGTCATGGCGGATTTTAACCCTCTTAGGGGAACCACTTGCCGAATAGGAAAAAAAGAGAGGGGACTCAAATTTCCCACAAAAAATAGAAACAGTTGCAAACTAATATGTACATTACAAAAAATAACACAATCCAAAAATAAACACCAATGGGTTAGTAGCTGATTTTGAAAATGTTTACTCTGACGATAATCTGTAGATAATATTTAACGGTGTCTCTGTCTCTTCCTATCTCTTAGAAGAGACAGGGACATGGGTAAAAATGCTGGTTTAATAACTAAGTATCACTGTTAGTGTGCATGATGGATCTTAGGTGTACAGAGCAAATATTTACACAGACAATCAGGGAGAACGAAAAGTGTTCCTCTGGGCAGTAGGGTGGGCGATTATTAGCATGGACGTTTATTAGGTGCCAAGCACAAAGTGCGAGGAACCTATTGTAATTGTTAGTTTTATTATTATTATTCCGCCCCGTTTGCATTACACAGTCTAAACCGCTCGCACGCTTTTTATGAAATTTACTAGACCTGTAGAGGTTGACCCAAGATTAACAGAGAGCAAATATTACACTGATTGGCCCAAAGGTGGCGTTATACTAACTGCCCAAAAATGCAAACTTTGCACAAGCATATTTCGTAGCTGGTTTGACCTATACTCATGAAACTTTGTTCACACGTGCATATCCTCAGGCTGGACAAATATGCCTCAAGAACTTATGACTTGCGGTTCCTAGATTTGCCGCATGAGTCTGTACAATAAAGTTTAAAGCACCCATGAGCCATTGACTTCTAAAAGAGGCGTGGTTTAAAACAAAAAAATAGTTAAATGCTCTTATCAACATCAAGTTGGACTCCTATGATCTTGACTCCAATGCAAAAGTCAAATTCTGAACAAGATAAAGTCAACATATTTACAAATACGGCGTGGCATCGAAATGGGTGTGGCCTGTCACAAAAAACACCACAGCTCATAGACACAATGTTTGCTTTGAGCGGGACCAACTTCGTGGCTGTTGGGCCCAAAGTTCCAGCTAAGTGAAATGAAAGTGATTGGCCAAACAACATGGCTGCTAGAGGCTCAAAATCCTCAAAAATTGTCAAAATTTAACGTCAAAAGTCAGGGTTAACTTAACCCAATCACCATCAAACCTGGGATAGTCAAAGGTACATGGGTCAAGATGAAACTGTCCAAATTGTGTCTAAATCAGTCTAAAGTTGGCGCTATTGCAACAGTCCAAAAATGCAAAAAATGGTTTGATCGTTTATTTGTCGGCTCAGGTTTGGCACTGTAAAATGCTGTTTGCAGCTTTATTTCACCTTATTGTTTGCCCATGAAAAAAAATTACAATATTAAGATTTGCATTATTAAGATTTGCATCTTCAATAGTAGACGAATATTTTGCTTTGACCGTTATTCATAATCACAATTAATGCTCTATCATTCTATTCAATTGTCTCTTTTTTAACCCAACTATCTAAATCGGATGACCTGATCTTTATTTATGCTACATATTGTTTGTATTTAATATTGTCTATCCTTTGTCACACTTCTACCTCCTGCATACCACATCAAACGTGCATATGACTTATTCTAATAAAGTAAAACCTGGTTTCATCTTTACGTTCTTATAGTTACATGAGTATCAAACCTGTTCATTATTATTTCCAAAACAGTTTCCTAGTTATTCAAGTCCCTTATCTATCTATACCATTACAAAAATATTATTATTATATTTATCTAGTTTTCCGTTGGTCAACATCTAATCGATACAATATTCTCAACCTCTAGTCGGTTTGTCTGTTTGTCTATCTGTGAACAAACATCACACTGATCACATCATCTTACTGAACAACCCCCGAGCAATCCTCTCAGGCCCTCTGGGTTCCAGCCAACTTCTTATCACAACTTTAATAACATAGATCATTTAAAAAATGTCCAGTTCAAAAACAAATACATCGAACATTAATAAATCCACCATAACTCAATTCTACGGCTTCCACATATAATGAAGGTATCTTTGACAGTAGGGATCCAGTTTCATACAGTTTCATCCTCCATAAATTTCTTCATGGTTCAATAATAACGGAGGTCTCCACTACATGTGGATAAATGCAAGTAGACCTATTCTGTCGTATGTACATAATGGGGTAAATCCACAAAAAACACAAATCAATCAATCCATCGTAAATCAATTCTACGGCTTCACATATAACGAAGGTCTCCAATGCATGAGTACCTCTTACATCCTATGTACATAATGTGGTAAAAAGAAATATAATTAAAACTGCGCGCAGTGATGAACGGGACCTCGCGCCGGCTTGCGGCCGCGTCATGTGCCGTCGTAACATGTGCGCTGACCAATGTAGAAGCAGATCCGACACAAGATGTCGGAGCACTGTGCAGCTGTGTATTGTGTGGATGCAGTGTGTGGCAGTGGCGTCACTAGGCTGTTTTCTAAAACAAAAACAAATCAACTTTCCGACGGTCCTTGAACGCCCCCCGTTCACCGCACGACAACAAGCAACACGTGAGTCAGTACACTTCAGCAGTCGGACTCAGTGTGACAACCAGACTTACGGCTTCACATATAACGAAGGTCTCCAATGCATGAATACCTCTTACATCCTATGTACATAATGTGGTAAAAAGAAATATAATTATTTAGTAGTAAAAACACACTGAGTGTGTGTGACAGTTTGTGTGGGTGTGTGTGTGAGACAGAGTGTTTCTGTTAGTGTGTTTAAGCCTGTACGTATATGTGTGAGATAGTCTGTGTGTGTGAGAGATAGTATGTGATACAGTTACTGAGAGGGTGAGGGTGTTGGGGGAGGGATAGAGAGAGAGGGGGGGGGGGGGGAGAAGAGAGAGAGAGAGAGAGAGAGAGAGAGAGAGAGAGAGAGAGAGAGAGAGAGAGAGAGAGAAGGGGGGGGGGAGAGGGAGAGAGAGAGAGAGAGAGAGAGTTGGGGGGATAGGTAGATGGTTCCCCGAGTTGGCCTTCTTGTGACACCCTGGTCATGCAGCCCTTTCAGCCCGGTAAGACATCCAGCCAGCTGAAGGCCCAGCCAACGGTTCTCAAGCAAGAACACAATAATGAAGGGAACATTCACTGATTGAGCCATGCGCATTTGCCATGCTCAGAATGCGAGAGACAGACAGACAGACAGACAGACAGACAGACAGACAGACAGACAGACAGACAGACAGACAGACAGACAGACAGACAGACAGACGGGGGAGAGAGGGAGAGAAGGGGGGGGGAGAGAGAGGGAGAGAGGGGGGAGAGAGAGGGAGAGAGAGAGGGGGGGGAGAGGGGGGAGAGAGAGAGAGGGGGGGGGGGAGAGAGGGAGAGAGAGAGAGGGAGAGAGAGGGGGGGGGAGAGAGGGAGAGAGAGAGAGAGAGTTGGGGGGATAGGTAGATGGTTCCCCGAGTTGGCCTGAAGCTCTATCAGCCCGATAACACATCCAGCCAGCTGAAGGCCCAGTCAACGGTTCTCAAGCAAGAACACAATAATGAAGGGAACATTCATTGATTGAGCCATGAGCATTTGCCATGCTCAAAATGCGAGAGACAGAGCGGGACAGACAGACAGACAGACAGACAGACAGACGGGGAGAGAGGGAGAGAAGGGGGGGGAGAGAGAGGGAGAGAGAGGGAGAGAGGGGAGAGAGAGGGGGGGGAGAGAGGGAGAGAGAGAGGGGGGGAGAGAGGGAGAGAGAGAGAGGGAGAGAGAGGGGGGGAGAGAGGGAGAGAAGGGGGGGGGAGAGAGGGAGAGAGGGGGGAGAGAGAGGGAGAGAAGGGGGGGGGCGGGTGTTCTCTTTGTTAACCAAATGGTGATCTCCTTTGAAGCTTGTCTAGGTGTGATAGGCATCTTTAGGACAATGTCTCTCATCCCCCAATGCTTAAACAAGGCTTTCACCATGTGGTCGACCATAATCGCCATTAAAAAAATGCGTTAACATGGCCACCGACACGACGAGAACTGTATTCCATACAGATTGTCTTTGTTTCATGGGACCTAGAGACACCACCACGTGTGGACTCCCATTCTAGTCTTCTGGGCCTAATAACACCACGTTATTGCCGACTCGACAATGCTCTGAACACTCTTTCCAGCTTCGGGGTCTCAACGAACTGTTCAATACAACTTGGATAACAATTTAGCTCATCAGTAGGCTACTGCGTCCCGGTCAAAACGCGGACACGTCGAAAACTTAACAAATCCTTTATACAGATCACCTCTAAAACCCCGTCGGGTATCACATTTAGACAAACATATATACAATTCTGGCCCTTTGTTTCCTCGGTTTAGTCTTATAATGGCGACTAAATCATTGTTTATAATTAATTCCCAATCGGAGTTATCAGCGATCGTTCATCTTTACTTCGGCTTAATTGTAATGACTATGGACCGGAATAACGGAGCTTTCACGAAAACGAATACTGATTACCTCTGCCACCTAAAGTTCCTATAACTAATCTATGCAGAATTAGTCTTTGCGACAATAGGTTCTGCTTACCTTATTTTATTGGGCCCGTGGCAGGGAAGATCAGATCCTCGTGTTCGATCGGCTCGGTCAGCCCAGGTCCGCCTTTCCTTGGATAAATCACGTCAGGGTCACCAAATTGTTGTGGATTTTGGTCCAGGAAAGGCCGCCGAGACAGG
>NW_028179768.1:0-19409 GCF_964030765.1 Micromesistius poutassou | reverse complement strand
AATCCCGGCACGCGACCACCCCCACCCCCCCCCCACACCCCCATGGAGAAACAAGGCGGTAACAATAGGTGGTGGACCCCTCTGTCTCCGGTGGGCCGCTTCAGTGTGGGACCCAGTTCACTGCCTGTTCGACCAATGAAAAGGCTTGGGGGGTGAATGGTACACGCGGCCGCCCAGAGTGAAAACACACAAATTAAGGGCAGATACACTCGGTGGGAGGACGTTGAATAATGCACTCGCAGTCTCCAGAGAGATGAAAGAGGGACGGGGGCGGTGGGGGTGGGGACGGGGAGATTATGGTCAGAGCTGGAGGGGCTGAGTGGCTGAATGGCGGATGATCCAGGGATTAGCCACACAAACTGAGCACTCATGACAACACCGGGCTAATATCACACGGCTAATAGGGACGGCTAATATCACCGGGCTAACATCAACAGACATGTATGTCCGTGCTAACACGACCAGGCTAAAGTCACAAGTCACCAAGTGGCTAATACCACCAGGCTAATATCACCAGGCTAATACCACCAAGCTAATATCACCAGGCTAATATCACCAGGCTAATACCACCAGGCTAATATGCAAGGATAATATCATTAAGCCAGTAAAGGCACAGCAAATATCACCAATCTAATATAGGCAATACTAATATCCCCAGGCTATTATCGACAGGCTAAAAACAACAGGCTAATAAGACCTGGCTAATATCAAAAGGCTAAGATCACCAGTGGAGTATGTAGGATAATATCACCCAGCGAATACATCTGCGGGCTAATAGGCAGTAGAAAGCCTACAGGAAGGTGTTAAACACAAGCACAACGGAGGGAGTGGCTCCAGGACTCGTAATCATGTCTCCTTCTGCACATGAAAATAAACTAACATCTCCACCTTGTGGTTTACATAAATCAAATGATCCAAAGCCTGGCCCTGTTGTTGGTGCGTCTAGCTGTCAAAACACACACAAACACACCCTCACTCTATGTTCATTGTGAATATTACTGGTTACAAAAATAATAATACATAGATTTATGATGACAATCATAAATCGTGTGTTACGGTGTGTGTGTGTGTCAGGTAGCCTTACCTGACTGTGAGTTGGGTAGCCATGGTAACCAAGAGTCAAGGGTTCGTTGTTCTGTAAAAGAGGAGTGCAGATGTTATTATAAACAATGCCTTTAATTTGTTATGCAAAAATGAGCACAGGCACTTTTCCTATAGGCCTAAGTGTCCCTACATACAGCCGCTACAGGGACTCTCTCTCTCTCTCTCTCTCTCTCATCGTGCCGCCTGTGCCTGCTGTAGCGCCTCGCTGTTCTTGTCAAGCGTTGCGTTATAAACTGCCTCCTAATCCAATTAATTCAGCCACCGACCGGCTTCTGATCGCCTTCCAGTCAGCGATGTCCAATCGCCTGGCCGCTTGCCGTCGTCACCGCGGCAGGAGACGGAGCGGACGGACCGCGACCGAGCGCTCGCGCGGGAGGATGAATACAGCGCGCGGGGACGGGGCTCCGCAGTAGTGTGTGGAGAACACGGGCCACTCCACGCAATAGTTGTGGTTTCACGTGGTTGTAATCGTGTAGTTGTAATTAGGAATATTATGTAGTTAGAGTGTGTGTGTGTGTGTGTGTGTGTGTGTGTGTGTGTGTGTGTGTGTGTGTGTGTGTGTGTGTGTGTCACCTCTCTCGGAAATTAATTTGACAACTTCAGAAAACCTGCTGAGTTTTTAATCGGTGCGTACTCAAGATTCATAACATTTTGTCCCCGCATTAATGCTAATGTGGTCCATTAAAGCCATTAGCATGCACAATGACGGTGGAGAAAACATATTGGCTCGTCTCTGGCTGCGTATCTCTCTGAGTAACAGCATCCCCCCCCATCCCCTATCCCCTGTCCCAGCCAGTCTTATCCGCTTTTCATCTGGAACCAATGTCCCTGGTCCCCAGGGGGAACACTTAGCTCTGCGCGCATCCCAGCTTGAATTCTCCTGATTGCCATTGTAGCCGTATACCTCCCATCCCCAAAGGCCACCCTCCTTAATACACAAGTGCTTTGAAGAAAGACTAAGTTTGAGAGTGATTTAAAAGAAAAGAGAGTTTACGTAAGATTCAAATGAATAAATAAAACCTTCTACTAGCAGCTTTTAGGATGTGGAAGCAATCAAATATTAATCCCCCCCTTTTAGAGGTTAGGCTAACATGAATTAAGTATCGCTCCTATTTTACTGCAAAGGCCAACTCTTGAGTGCACTGCAGCTGACGGTACATTGTGTCCCAAATGATGGTTCCCAAGCAAAAATATAATTCAATTTGACAAAAATGCTGAAGTAGCAAAGGTTTTGGGGGGTGCTGTTAAAAATAAAAATCTGATAAAGAAGAATCACAAAAAAATGAAACAAAAAAGGCCTTCTGGAGCCCGCCGGGAGTGAAACTATTGCCTGGACTAACAGAAGTCCTGGAAGGAAAAAAAAGGGTAAAAAATAAGTACGGAGACGGAGACAATGACTCATACATGAGCGGAGTCATGCGCCTCGCTTGCTTAAGGAGCAGAGAGAGAGTCAGGGAAAGGGAGAGAGACAGGGAGAGAGAGAGACAGGGAGAGAGAGAGAGTGAGACAGGGAGAGACACAGAGAGAGAGAGAGAGAGAGAGAGAGACGGGGGTGGAGAGTTATGCTCACGCAACACATATCCACTATAGACATAATGCTTAGGAGGGAGGGGCCTCTCTGGTGATGCATGGGAATGGCCCTTCCAACCACACTGTCTGTTCGAAGGTGGTTTCAGCTGATTGGCTAGATTGAGATGGGCGGACAAATGTTGCACTTCTGTGATTGGTTAGAAAAAAAACCAATAACAGTTCTCCAACGATAATCAATCCGGGGTTCGTTTTTTTTATTTATTTCTTCCAATGGTGATGAATCAGGTGTATTCTATTATTGGCTGCGGAGGGGAAGGGAAACGCGGACAGAATTAACTGCAGGGGGGGAAGACAGAGGAAGCAATCAAGAGAAAGTAACAAGATGACTTGAAGTCAGCAGATGGTGGTACCAGGGGGAGGGGGGAGTGCACTAGGGGGTGACAAAAAGAGATAGGGCTGGATGGACGAGGAACACACACACCTCCACACAAAAAAAAGGACACTATCAGCTGTTTCAGTGCAAGCACATCCGCGCATGCGTGTGTCATTGAGTATGTGAGCGTACTTGAGTGAGTGCATAAGTCCACACACACACACACACACACACACACACACACACACGTCTCCAAAAACGACAGTGTGGGTGTTTCAGCACGGAAAAATCTCAATTTTAAAAAAGGAAGAATCATCTCTTTTCTTCACAACGGTTATTTTCGGCCCTCTACTTTGTATGGACATTGCATTTCCTTGGGGTCCTAAAGAGGGCGGGCCCACTAAGGGGTTTCCGTGCCCTTTGGATGGCTTGGGGGTTGGGGAGTCAAGGGTTAGAGGCGGTAGGCCCCTCATCTAAAGTTGGGGGGGGGGCATTGTAACGCCCTATGACCCTTTAAAGGCTCGGACACACTTTTCACATTTCGAGGACCACTGGGGACTTGTGCCGGTCACACTCGCGCGGTTGTATTCATGCTACACTTGGGGTCAATCCCTGAGGATCGAACAAGAACAAAAAGATGAATGTTCATTAGGAAAGAAAACTGCGGAATCACTCAGAGCTCAATGCCATTTGGCAGTTTTTTAATATTCTTTCACTCAAAACATAAATCATTGTAACAACAGACCCCATCGCACAACCTCTCTTTAAAACCAGCGTCCATTTTGTTACCGGGAGCGTGCGCAGTCCCAGCGCATGCTACGTGCACATAGTCGGCACGGTTACCCAGTTCGGGGGGGGGGGGGGGGGGGGAAGCGGAGCCGAGCCGAGCCGTCGACACGCGGACCGCATGAATCCAGCTCGACGGACGCAAATAAACAAAAGCCCCCCACGCGCGCACGCTCCTTCCGGTGAAAGCACCGCCGCTGGACGGGCCGCGGCCAGCACACCGGAGGATGTGAATCCGATCCGTCCAACAAGCACTTGAGTGCTAAACCACGACCCCGTCAGTCACTGGGGCTCAAGTGTATTTACTCTCCATGCACTTCACAACCCCCCGACGCTGCACGCTAAGCCCGGCCACCCTTCATCTCTGGAGGGCCGCCGCTACCCGGCAGATAGGGAGCAAGGGGGGGGGGGGGTGGGGAGTGGGGGGAGAGACACACTCGTACGACCGCTTTGAAAGATAAAGCTTATCGGACCGCGCGTCCGAAATCTTCTTGTTACCGGTATGTCCCCGACATTTTCTTGTGGACAGCACAGCAGAATGAAATTCGGCAGTAGCTGCAGGCGGAGGGGGAGGGGGAGGCGGAGGGGGTCCCTGGTAGACATGAGGAAAGCACAATGACCTCACCGCCCTCAAGACAGTCTGACATACTTTAACACAGCCTCCCTTCGCCCTCCCGAGTCTCCCCCCCCGTCATTTAGTCAACAGAGCGTCCTTCAAAAAGGGCAGCAGAAAGCTGCATTGAAATAAACGAAGACAGGACTGCACAGAACGATCGACCCCACGCTCCACCCAGCCAGGGAGTAATGCCATTTTGTTTCTTCTTCCTGCTGACTTTCCAATTTTGTGTCATCGCTGGGCTAGAGATGAGAGTGACGGGGTGGGGGAGAGAGAGAGAGAGAGAGAGAGAGAGAGAGAGAGAGAGAGAGAGAGAGAGAGAGAGAGAGAGAGAGATGGGGGTTGCGGCGTTGTGGGGACAGGATGGGGTAGCGTGCATGGGTGGGTGGGGTGGGGGGGGGTACCCATCTACATAAACGTCCAGGATGAGTCATTTGTTCTGGGCGCTGCTGTCGCCGCAGGCAGGACCGTATTAGGTGAGGAGGCCCAGGCTTCCTCCAGCCTGCAGTGTGGCGCCGGGGGATACGCAGCGGGGATCCGCAGCAGGGCTACGGCGCGGCTCAGCGCGCAGCTCAGAAATCAGAGCTGAAAGCTGCCTCTCCGCATAGGACTCTCTGCAACGAGCGAGACACTCAGCCCTCGCGCGTGCGTGCCTGCGTGGATTGCTATGAATTCCCTTCCAAGAGAGAGAGGGAGGGAGAGGGAGAGAAAATACCTCCACTTAGCTTTCAGAGTGAAGTGCAGGAATTTAAACGAGACTGACAAAACACCCAACAGCGCTGGAGGAAAAGGACCACTTGATTCTCGTGTGGATTTTGTAGTATCGGATGGCTTAGACCGATACAGAACATATTCTCGTGGGTGTCTGTGTTGCGGTCAAATCCTTTAAGCAGTCGTAAACTCTATGGTGTTGCATTGGCAGGGCTTTATTGCTTTTATTTATGTGTGGCTTTCAGGTAATAGGTGGAGCGTACCGGAACGTGGCTTAACGTATTCCTCATCTGCTGAAAGCATTCATAAAATACATTTAAAAAAAAGGCATTTAATTCGGGAAACAGAAATCCCCTCCCCCCTGTGATCTACTGGATCGTAACCCCAGGAGCTGGGAGGGAGGGTCGCCGGTGTCATTGGTCACGTGACCCAAGAGACCCAACGTTATTGGGGCTGCAGCGTGGGGGTTTATGATTGCTAATTAGCAGCGCATCTCTGCGACGCACTGTCCCCGAGGCACAGTTCACAGGTTACCTGCAACGGTCAGCAGAACAACAGGGCCCCAACCCACCCATGACACCAGAAGGAGGCTTGACGAGAGGTTTTCATAGGGTCAAAATAAATATATATGGTGTTCAACGCCGCCATTCCATCACTCAGCTCTCTAGGAAACCAGCTCCACTGGGCAGGGTGCATTTATTAAGGTTTGTGTCACTCAACCTAATTTACTGCCGGATTATTAATGGGGTCACTGGGTGAGGGGGGGTGATAAATGTGTCACTACATTTATATACACCACTTGTATGGGGGCTTTATCATCTTCTCTGGTGTGTGTGTGTGTGTGTGTGTGTGTGTGTGTGTGTGTGTGTGTACAGAACCGAGGCAGAGGGCAGAATTTCTGAATGTTCAGCTTTAGCCTCTGTGATCCAACATGTACCCTGCATATGGTCCACACAAAGACGCATATTGCTGAACCATATTGTGGTGCAGTCTGCATTATGCCAGAAACAGATCGAGAGAGTGGTGTGTGTGTGTGTGTGTGTGTGTGTGTGTGTGTGTGTGTGTGTGTGTGTGTGTGTGTGTGTGTGTGTGTGTGTGTTGCATTAATCCTCTCCCTTAGATAAGGATCTGGGGATCAGGGTAGTTCTAATGCTGCCCCCCCCTACCCGTACGAGCTGTGATCCTTTTAGTCCCAAACAAAGCCTCTTTACGGCCATTGATAGGGCAAATCTGTTCCTGACTGAGGAGGGGGGGGGGGGGGGGGCAGCACATCAGACACCCTCCCCCCACTGCCCCCCCTGCTCATTTCCGGCCGTTTCATCCATCTGATGGTCAATACATTTTAGGCTGCTGCTGATGCTATTGATCTGTGCATCACTCTCTCTCTCTCTCTCTCACACACACACAAACACACTTTCCTATGACCATGTGCATTACGCTCCGAAGCCTGTCCATCTCTTTCTGTGTCTTAGCCACCCCTTACGGCAGCAAATTCAGAGTACAGCAGCAGGCCATTAGTTCTGCCCGTACAGGAGAGCAGTGAATACACCACTCCGTCTCCATTACCTCTGCTTATGACGTGTCTCTCTTCCCATGGCACTCTTAAACCTGCAGCAATGTCTAGTGCGTTTCCATACCCTGACCACAGCATTTACGAAATAATGGAACCATTTGATGATCACTAAAGGGGGGAAATCGATTCTTGTTGACAGAAATGGGAAAAATAGGTAAAGGCATTTCCCGAATGTAGCTCAAGCAATGTAAACGACTGCAGCATTTTGGGGCTTACAATAAAGTTGAACTGTACTATATAGGGTAGCACATTGTAGAGGGGAGGGGCTTCTGTTTACATCACACACACACACACACACACACACACACACACACCTCTCGAAGGTCACATAGGAGCCAAAGACCTACAGCAATTTCCATTTGACGACAAATGGCATTCACACGATTCTGACAAAAGGGTTCCTAGCATAAAGACAACGTTTGTTACCAATTAAGATACAAATCCCCAAACGATTACCCAAAGATAAAACGGTGGGTAGGTAAGACATAAAGTGACAGCCTAAGATTGAATCCGCACCATTCAACTTCTGACAGTTGAAACTTGATGGAAGACCTCCATTGATAATTCATGCCTCAATGTGCAAGATTTGTTATTTCATGCTGGCCTAGTCTAAACTTCGAAATAAACCGCTCTGCTCCTCCCTCTTAAGCCCGTTCAAGCATGTTTTAATGGGCTCCCAGGTTGAAAGTCCCGTTTATTAATGTGATAATATCCACAGGGTACGTGGATGACAACTGGCTGTCGATTGGCCAGAAAAAGCTAGTCTGCAAAAAAAAAAAGATCCCGGAATCAGAATGGGATTTCTCTCATTCTACAAAATTATTTATCGGCAGAAACGAGGCGCCTGGACTTAGGTCACTTAGCCTTCTAATGACTGTCCACGCTACATATTTAAGAGCACAATTCAAACCTAAAAAGCTTGCATTTTGGAGCTGTACGTTAATCATCAGCGTTACGGTGCGTGCTGTAATGTTTTCTATCGCATTGGCAGAAAAGACTAATAGCCCTCGCGAGCCCTGAGCCGAGGCTATCGTGAGTCAACCCGCATTATTGTCTGTCGCGGTCACCCCATCGGGCTAATTAAGTAGAGCAATTAACAAATACAAATGCAAAAGGGATCTCCTGATTGACCCAGGCGTTGATTCAAATAACCGATTTGAGTATAGGTCTTTTAGACTCAGCAACGCATTGAAAGCCAGATTATGCATGATGTTCTTCCCACACCAAAAGATCAAAGCGCCAAGCTGAACGTTTGTTGTGGGTGTAGTTTTCCTCACCTGACCGACCTCCGCGATTCCGTCAATACGGGGACGCTTGCACTCTGCTCCGGTCGAGTCGACTAGAGCGGCCGCTGTCTGCGCATCGGGCTCGGGGTCCCCTCGTTTCATCCCTCGGACGGCTCCTGCAGCACCACTCGAGTTGGGGTGCACTCCAGTCATTGTTTCCAGCTCCCGGTCCATTAGACCCCGGGACACAGGCAGCATGATGGATGCTACGTCGGTCGACATTAACATTTAAAATATTCTTAGGTCACCTGTCTTAAGTCTAAATTGGTCAATATTGTCAGGTATTCCCTGCCACCTAATGTGCGTTGGCCAGCGAAGAAGCCTTTCTCTAAGCAGCCCAAAGAGTCAAGTTATTCTATTACCTTGGCTGCAGAAACCTTTAGTTCATAGCTTGCCCAATGTTTCTCAACGGGGCCTCGAACCGAGCGGATTGACAGATCCGAAATGAATGGGATATTAAATCATGCAACGTGAACGAGATCGCAGAGATTATCGACACGGAACTATTTGGCCACAGCACGGTTGTGTCCAAATTCTAATTGCTCAAAAACTACACAGAAACAACGTAATGCCTGGCGATAATGCAGCCAAGTGTTTTGCTGCTGAACACGCATTTACTTCGGGCTTCCCAAGGCCTCGGGTTTTTCAGATCATAACAAACCAATTACAAAAACAAACGGGTCGTCGTGAGCGGGACACACAATCGCTATTAACCCTAAACACAAGAGTGCCGCTTAAACGGCATAACATCCTACCGCGACCTCAAGACGAAAATCCCTAAACATGTCTTCCCTGATCGCTTTTTCCTCCCTGTGTTTCTGCGAGACTTTTTGGCCAAGAGAAGAGGTTACTGAAAGTCAATCCTCGTCAGGAGCTCTCTGCTGCCATGTTAGTCCTTATTCTCTGCGTCAAATGATTTCCAAAACAAAAGAGCACGGAGCCGTCGTTTTCTCTAGTCCCTCTCGCCTATTTTTTCCTCTCCCCGATTCCCGGTATATGTTCTCGTGGCGTGTGCGCTTACAGAAGAGAATCGTTCTTCCCTCCCCCCTCTTCTTCGTGTAGTCGTTCCCCTTCCCTCCCTCGTTCCTCTCCGTCGTGTGCCCTCCTCCCTTTTTCCGCTCTTCCTTTGAACACAGGGCCAGGCAGCCATCAAATAAACGCAGTATGCCGCAGTGCTTACATTTCACAGGGCGCCGGGCCTGGCTTCCCACTTACCGTTGGAGATAGTGCTTTTTATATATACACGCGACTGGTGAATCATTTCACCCCAAGATATACACAGAATGTTTTTTAAAAAGGTAGATGTAATAAACAATTGTACAAATTCAGACATGCATGAGGTGTTCCATTTGCAAAGCAGCCCAAAGTAAACAAATTAATTAGAAATTAACGGCAAAAAAAAAAAATTGTACACCGTAGTTAGGAATATACACGCAAAAGGTTTATTAGAACCAGCTGTATGAAACATGGAGCAAGAAATTTGTCTGCCCTTAGCCATTTTTATTGCTTTGATGACACCCAGTGGACAAATTCTCCAATGAAAAACCACGCAATATCAGACTATACAGTTGGTGTCAGAAATGATACATTGGCCACGTGAAACTCCTTTTCAATAGAGACACTGTAAAATGAGTTTTATGATAATTGTATTGAATCTTGCAACACACAACAGTCCAATTGAATGACCAAATAGTGAGAATCAGTCCACGACATGAACCATTTGACAGTGAGCCACCTCCTGTTATTAAACTCACTGGCAATAGGCAAAGAACAAAAATACAACTAATATGTCCCCTTTAAGTTTACTTTGTTGAGTTTTATTGGCAAGGAAAGTGAGCAGGAGGAGCAGTGTTACAGTGTACTTCTAGTTGAACGTACTTCCAAGTCCAGGCAGTACTGTGCTGCTTTAACTAAAGAGCCCAGAGCTCTCAGGACAGCATCGGCTCAAACACTGCTTCCATTTCAAACAAAACTAAAAAGGAAAAAAACAACACACACAAACAGGAAATGGATCAGCGAGTGTTGCTAAATTATTCAAAACGCTCCTCATTACTAACTCATTGTCCCGCTGTCATATTGAACCACTACCACTCCGTCCTGGGTTTCCAGTGGGGAGTGGGTCTCCTGGAGGCTGAGTCAGACACGCCGTTGGCCCAGTGACTGAGCTCCTGGCAGCCATGAGCGAGTGGCGCTGCATTGTCCCGTGGAGTCGGTCACTGGCCCACGCACCCCTCCACACAGGGCTGGTCCTGGGACACGCAGGCCTCCGTGGAGCACATGAAGTACACCTGGGGGCGGGACCACAGAGCGTTGGTTGTGTGAGTGCCAGACCCACCCACCCACCTACCCACCCGCCCGTCTACAAACAAGCACACACACCCGACCACCCACCCACCTACAAACTACACACACCCACCCGCCTACAAACAACCACACCCACCTACAAACAAGCACACACACCCACCGACCCACCCGCCTACAAACAAGCGCACACACCCACCCACCGACCCACCTGCCTACAAACAACCACACCCACCTACAAACAAGCACACACACACACACACCCACCGACCCGCCTACAAACAAGCACACACACCCACCCACCCACCTACAAACAAGCACACACACCCACCTACAAACAAGCACACACACCCTTTGCCTCAGAGGGTTGTAAAAACTCCCAGCTGCAGCGTGCACAAGTAGTCACAAAAATGTGAATTGCAACAACTTGATATTTTTCTTTCCGACATCCACAATGTAAAATTGGTATTCAGAATATGCCATGTGTACAAAACAATTTTGCAAGTTTGTCTTCTGTACAAAAAGCCAAACAGATCATTGTGTACTAGCAGTGGAATCTCTGGACGGCTCCTAAATGCATGCCGTTTCACAGTTCAGCCTAATCATGCCGTGTGATATAAAAACACAGGGAATATTAATGACATTCATTTGTGACGTGTTCATTTGGCCATGTCAACGCTCCTCACACACACCAAACCAAATAAGGAAGCGGCGTGAAAGCAAAGCCATGTTGAAGCCAGCCGTAAAATCCCTCGGGCTGTTTATAATGCACCCTGCCAAATATGCATATACACATGGCCTAAGGTGTAGACACTTACATTCCTAGGTGCATCAGTACAAATGTAACATGGAAAACTCTAAGATGCCTATATTATGTTCAACAACTAAAAGCATCATCAAAGTACACACACACACACACACACACACACACACACACACACACACACACACACACACACACACACACACACACACACACACACACACACACACACACCTCTTGGTCCAGCTCATAAGTCTTCCCCTTCTGGAGGAACTTGAAGGTGGTGATGGTGAACCTGCGGGTCTGGCTCCCAGGGGAAGGGAGAACAACGTTGTGTGGTGCCGGATCCAAAGGGTTAGGACAACTGCAGAGAGTAGGGAGCGCAAGGCCAGTCAGTCTGGGTACAGAACCCACAGGGGCTCAGCCGGCTCCATGGCATAGACTGGATTTCAAGTGAAAACATTAGGGAGAACCCCCCCGAAAAAGTTTGTCGATTTCATTAGGAGAAAGGACTTGTACTTCATTATCTGTATGCTCATTTAATAGAAATCGGGTGACAGCGTTTATTTTGCAATTCTTTGGGGACCCAGAAAAGCAGCAACACACCATGAACAGTGAATCCCAATCTATGTGGTCGCCCCCGCTGCCCCCTAACACCGTGTCTTACTTCACTCCATGCTGGCCCGACGGACACCAGCACATACTCACTCCTTGTAGAGGAGGACCCACATGGCGGCTCCCGAGCGGGGGTAGGCCACGCAGTAATGCACCAGCAGCACCAGCTGGAGGTCCGGAGGGTTGACCAGACGGACCTCCAGATAGAGGGGCTGCCCCAGCAGCGTGCGCAGGGGCATGTGGTACTGGGGGTGGAAGCTGTTGTACTGGGCATCTGGAGGGGAAGAGGACCAAGTCAGGGATGTCATCGCTGGCTGGAACCAGAGAGGCTGGCTTTCAATAGCGGTGTCTGAAAGCCACCATAAGAAACATTCCCACAGAGTTGGACAAAACATGAAAGACCTTTCACTGGGCTGTACTTTAGACCCTGTTTGTCTGATCCATCCAAAAATTTCAACACTTCTATGAATTGTGCCCAACTCAATACATGGAATTCAGGCCCCGCAGCGAGAAATATAATTTATTTCCTTCATCTAGCTTATCAAAGAATGGGTGGGGTCCTAAAAAATGTTGGAAGCCCCGGGGACCCGAGCTGGCACGAGTCAGCTTTCAGAACCCCGATTCATGTCTTGGAGAACAGGGAAGAACAACGGCACACACACTCCCGTCCGCCTACCTTTCGCGATCCGAAGCTGAACTCCGAACACTCCCTGACCTGGAATTCCAGGTCCCAGGGATGGAATCTTGGTCATGTAACCGGTGGTTACCAAAGGGGGGCCAGGCTTGTAGCGACACTCCACAAGGATCCTGGGGGACGACACGGAATCGTTGCTGTGGCGGTCACACAGGGTTCAAACACAAAACAAAATAGAGGGGCCAATGCACTTGACCTTCATGTAGAGCCAACATCAATAATGACAATAAAGCGGTCGTTAAAAATCAAGATTTGTCATACAGTACAAAAATATTCTGTGTATCCCCTGAGGTATTTGCAACAGGAATGAAACATTTGGAGATGTTTTAGTGGCAGAACCTGGCGGGTGAGTCTCTGGTGATGGTGCCATAGCCGAGGGTAATGGACTCTACTTTATTGACGATCTCCAAAATGTAGATCACCGTCTTGCCAACGACCTGTCAAGAGGGATGCAACACATGTCACAGGGAACAGGTCAATCCATTACTCAAGACAAAAACCTGGATCTGATACAAGGCTAGACACCAGTTATTGGAGTACAGTGTGAGTATTCAGAGACAGTGAGAGAATTCCTCAAATTCCTACTTCATTGGTCACCCTTCAATATTTATGACCAATGCCAGTCCATCAAACGGCCAAAAAGTAATTCTTATTTTACTATTGAAGTTTAGTAGGACCATATTACACCAAAATACATATATATATATATATATATATATATACATATACATATATACATATATATATACATATATATATACATATATATATACATATATATATACATATATATATACATATATATATATACATATATATACATATACATATACATATATATATATATATATATATATATATATATATATATATATATATATATATATATACACAGTGGTAGGCATAAGTTTAGGCACCCATGCTAAAGTTGACTAAAAAGAGGAATTAAAAAAATCTTTTGGAAATTGATCTTAATGCCTTAATTAAACAAATGAGGAAAAAAAAAAAAACCCTTAAGGACACCAATTTGCTTTGTGAATGAATAATGTATCGTAAATAAATGTTCTCCATTAAGATAGAGCTTTTGATTCTATGTACAGTACGTTTGTGAAGACTCATGTCGCAACCCAGAGACACAACATGGTCTTTGCATGGTCTCTTTTGACGTAGCAGTGAAATATGGCCTTTAGTGGAAGCAAATTAATGGTACTGTCCTATAGAGGGCGCCATAGTGTATTTAGCCAATAGTCACTTTGCATCAACATCAAATTGACTAGTCTGTACTATTCTGTATTCAATTCACATTCATTGAAAAATATACATGTAAATAAAACCACGGCCATGGACCTGTGGAACCTGAACCTCACATGCAACGCACCAAAGACATAGAATACTGCCTCACAGTATGTACACAGGAATATTGACACACGACAAACCCACAATCCTGCGTGCCCCGCAGCTGTCCATGGGGATCAGAAACAAGGCGTAGTCGGCCGTCACCCTCTGAGGCGTGCACGACGGGTGGCCCGGGGCGGCCAGCAGGGCGGGGGACAGAGGGGGGTCGGTGAGGGATGCGGGCACGGTGAAGACAAAGTGGTGGTCGAGGGTGCACTCTGGGGTAGACATCCAAACACACACAAAGATTGTCAAAAGGTCATGTAAACAAAAATGTAATGCATGTCAGGAGGCAATTGATAATGAGACCCAAGGTGTCCAATAACCTTTTCAAATTGCATGAGAGAGAGAGAGAGAGAGAGAGAGAGAGAGAGAGAGAGAGAGAGAGAGAGAGAGAGAGAGAGAGAGAGAGAGAGAGAGAGAGAGAGAGAGAGAGAGAGAGAGAGAGAGAGAGAGAGAGAGAGAGAGAGAGAGAGAGAGAGAGAGAGAGAGAGAGAGAGAGAGAGAGAGAGAGAGAGAGTGTACTGGTGGTGCGACCCACCATCCATGGGGTAGTAGCATGAAGGGGGCGGCGTATTAAAACAGCAGCTCAGGGAGAGGCACTGCGGCTGGGTCAGAGCACCCGTGCCACAGGGGAGACGCTGGTCCTGAGGAATGTTGCATCCTACGGAGACAGTTTAAGGGTTCAACGTCAACGCTTAAGATGAAGGGGACGCTGAGCCCGCGCAATAAAGCCATCACTTGACAATGAAACTGTTCAGACTTAAAAATCAATTTCCCACGGAATGTACGCTCACCTTGACCCGGAGCGCCACGAGGTCCCAACCCTGGTGGCCTGGTGAGATGGGCAACCTGGGGGAGGTCTGGCATGGCGTGAAAAGGGCGAGGGGTAGGAGGAGGGAGGCTGGCTGCTAGGGTGTTTTGAAGGATGGGAGGAGGAGCCTCAGCTGCCGGGGTACCGGGCAGAGGAGGACGGTGAGGACACTGGAACTCCAGGATTCGCTTCCGGGACTGAAATGCGTCCCAGTACCTGAGCCGCAACGACAGGGTCGTGGGGGTCTGAGGGGAGAGGGGAGGGAGAGAACTGGACATTACTGCCCGCTACAGGACACGTACAATGCAATTGTGAGCTGGGGAAACACTAGAACTTCAACGCTAGCATCACAGTGCAAGGTGCTGTACGTCAAAATGGGTTTTCCCATCGTTGACATGCCAGATATAACTGTTTTGCAACTCTTAAAAGCATTCTTGACTCAACAGCCCGGAAATGTGTACCAGTTCAGTTTCCCCTCATTACTCCACTATCCGGTATACATTCAGAAGCATCTAGAATAACGGCAGTAGGAGCCCACAGGAGATGGTCAGCCCTAACCTTGCGCTGGCTGTGGCAGGCTGGTATTGGAGACTCAAACACCAGTCCGGGCGCCTTGGTACGCAACAGCTTGAACTTGCACAGCGGGGACACAGACGAAAGGCGCAGCCATGTCTTCTGGAAGTCTGCTGTTAAAGCTGGGGTAGAGTAAGGGAGGGGAGGAGGTCAAATGGCCGGTTTCCCTGGAGTTAGGAGAATGGATGGCTCCAGCCCAGCTCCCGTCGCAACACATCTTTCCATCTCTATGGAAAATAGGAATCTAAATAATAGTTATATAAAAAGGATATAACCTTGTTTACTTTGTTACTAGTAAACTTAAAGGGGGCCGTGTGTAGAATGTAGTGGCAACTAGCGGAATAGACTTGGCAGAAATGGGTTACAATATCCACAAATGTTTTAATTACTGTATGATCCCAATAAATCATGTTTTCTTTGACTTAGAATGTGCCCTTTGTATCTACATTGCATGACATTCGTCAATAAGCCCTTTTTAGTTTTTCCACTGACCTCTGACCTGGATGGAGTCCGGATGAGGAGAGGGCAGGAAGGCCATCATCCTCTCGCTAAAACACCGGAGCCTCGGGGGCTGTGGTCCGAGGGTCCTCAGACGTTTGGAGGCAGAGGTCGAAGGTGTGGAGCTGGGGAACGGGGTTGGGGTCGGAGTGGTAGGAGGCTGAGAAGGGGCCGGCGTGGATCCATCAGAGACGGATCCTGGGGTGAACATTGACCAATAAGGATAATACTGACTATATGGGAGTGGCTGCTGTGGAACGAGAAGCTGTTGAGGAAGAGCGGGGAAGGCAGGGCTGACAATTCTCTCGGGGCTTTGAGGGACTTGGGAGAATGTGTGTGGCTGCTGGTACGACTGCTGTGGATTCAATTGCTGGTCGTAAGGAGCCATGTGGGGTGTATGTGGTGGGGTAGTCGGGGGACGTGCTGTAGTACTTTGGGTGGAGGGGACGGGTTCTTGGCGAGGGTGATGGGAGCCGTACAATGGCATGTAGGGCTCATACCAATGATAAAACCCCTGCTGAGGAGGCCATTTTGGATACTGGTTCCCCAGGTCCACACTGGGGCCAGATGTTTGCGCCACGGCAGGCTGCTGAGGAGGGGATGGGGGTAGGTGGGGAGAAAACTGCTGCTGGCCAGGACCTGAGTAGAGATGGGGGAACTGAGGTGGAGGTCCAGGAGCCACATCTGGAGAGGGTTGAGAAGGGCTTTTGGGCTGGGGCCCTGGAGGGTAGACCAGGGGGAGATGAGGGAACGGGGGCCCAGGGTGAGGATAGTTCAGATGGCCAGGAGGCCAGATCACCTGCCCCCAGGTCACGGATTGAGGCGGTGGAGGTGAGGCAGTGGTGGCCACCTGTGCAGGAGTGATGGGGTCCGGAGGGTGGGGGTGCTGGGGGTCGATAGGAGACAGTGGAGGGGTGTGTGGCGGAATGGGGACGAGCGGGAGAAGAGGGGAAGAGGGGTCTTGGCAGGAGAGAGAGAATTCTTGATCATCCTTCAGCACTCTGAGGTGGAGTCCCTCCTACAACACCAGACAAAAACAAAGCAATCAAATGATAAAAACCCTTTTTCAACGCTGTCAAGATCTCTTTGTGGTAAACCAGTCACTCAAAAGGGGAACTTACTTGAGCCTGCAGACAGGGAGCATTGAGGGGAATATAGAAGAGCAGATTTCCAAGTGGGGCCTCTGTGCGGTAGGCACACTTCGGAGACACAAGCGGCTCCCAGTCGTCCTTCACTGGAAATATATCTTCACTGACTCATAGCAGGACAACACCCAGTACTCTATGGTGGCTTTACAATAATATTTCACATCAACACAATTGTTCAATTGCCAAATTAGACATGCTATGGATTATTCTTGCTGGTTAATAACACTTGAATTATCTTCTCGGCCACCGCATTCTCCCTTGCGACCCGATTAATGAGTAAACCAAGTGGCCTCCATTTTCCAAAAGGGTGCATATAATCCATAGCCTCGTTAGACCAACGGGCTACGGCCATTGAAAGGCCCTCCCGAAGCTAAACAAATGATAGGACCATGATAGGCATCAGTGCATGGGGGAGGGAGTCCGAGTTCAGGACGAACAAGGGGCGCCTCAGTCTGCAGAATTTCAAAAACAATGCGGTGCCAAGGAAGGTTTAGCAATGGATGGAACAATCGCAACCGTTTTATAAGAAATAGACTGTACAACGATAACAATGTCTAACTTCCCACCGAATTGGCATGAGCACAGAAAGCAGCATTTAACTTTAGAATCAGACTGCCTGGAGGTTTTTTTTAAATAACGTAAGCCTGTGTCCTTTGTCAAAATCAACATCCACCCAGCGAAGGCTGAATATCCGTACAGTCTCACAAGTCATAATTTAATCCGAGCACAAAACTGTCAGACCAAAATTCCTTTACAACACCAGCGTCACACACACCTATGGTTCCAAGTGAGGGGATCTCCTCATCCATCCCATACACGTGCACGGCCACCCCATAGGGTGAGCAGAGGGCCCACGGGAGAGAGAGGGTTAGTGGCGGAGAGGCAGGGGTCTTCTGCATCGGACAGGAGAGTCTCAGTGGGCTGCCCCACCACAGCATGGGCAGCACATAGCTGCCGTTCTGACACAGACAGATAGACAGACAAGACAGACGTATGGAACCACTTAATTTCTACCACTCCTGCATATCTGTTACAGTCTCCGCATTTAACAAGGGAGAGAACCACAAAGTAAAAAAAGGAAGCAATCCAGGCAATACCAGTTGCCATGGTAAATGAGCTGGTAATCAGCAGTAATGAGAAGAGGGAGATGGCAGGTTGGTTGTTGCTACCTGCTTGGTCATGTAACAGCCATCGTAGGGAGCTTCCACTACCAGGCCATTCCTGGAGGCCTTCACCGTATAACCACAGTTTGGTGGCAAGTGAAACACAGAGATGGGGAAATCCCCCTCTAGAAAAGACCAAAAAGTGGTTACAAAAGTAAATGCTATGGAGTTACACTTTTTTATAGTGTAGCAGAGAATCTGATCGTATTTGGATATATAGCTATATGTTGTTCAAGTTAGAGAGTATGAGTTCGTAACTGAATGTTTAAAAAAATATTTATAGGCCTACTCGAATAGATAATACATTGGACGTTTCCATTGTTAACAAGATTTTGATAGGATCTGATTCCATGGCACCTTTAGCGCAGAAACGCAAAGTAGCAGCACAAGTTTACTGGCTTCGTGCTGTGCCGTTATGTTATGCGACGACAAATGTTGTTAAAATTCACTGAACATAAATAAATAAAAGCCACGCCCACCTCTGTCCACAAACAGTGCGTATCCTAGTCCAGAGGCAGTCAAAGTCATGGTGGTGTCGTCACACTGGACCAAGGGCCTCATAGCCTGCCATTCCGAAAAGGGAGTAGGCCTGCTGTCGTCAAATGAAGGGCCAAATATATTCGCCTCGTGGATTTCCTGAAAGCCTAGTGGAGGAATAACCCATTTAAAACCAACACCGTTTTGCTCCGGTGGAACCATAACCTTGAATCAATAATGTACAAAGTGCTTGTTACCTGGGTAGTCTGCTTGGTAAGCAAGATATCTATCGGAACCTTTTGTATTTCGAAGTTCACTGCCATTTCCAAATTTAATGGTAACTTCCGATGCCCTCTGCTCATATGTGTCCGGATCTGCAAGCTGATGGGGAACAGTTGAACGATCGAGGGCTGGTGGGCTCAACCCCGCGACCTTAGACCGCTGCTGGGGAAGAGCTGAGCGGGCAGCGTTGGGCAGAGCACTGCCTCGGTGTCGGAGAGCCTGCCCAGCCTTTAGATGGTATTCGCTCTCCACTTTATCTCGGGAAGCAGGCAACCCAAATAATGTCTTTAACTTGACGACTTCACTCAAAGAAAAACTTAAATGTAGATTGTAAAAGGTTAAAGTTACTATAAACAAGCACGTGGATATTTTTCTATTCCGTTTACCAGACATCTCTGAATACTTGGGTTTGCTCACGTGCACAGAAACATCACCTCGCACTACTGATTAACAATCATTTAAGTAGCCTATCACGACGGGATGGACATGGTTGGTCTTTTTTAACTTACCTACGGAGTTTCTTATCTAGAATACAACTAGGACCAATCCATCTACAGTTGCCTATGCCGAGTCATTTAAACAGTTTAATTATAATAACTATTTAATGCACAGGTTCATCCTCATTCATTTGTTCTACTGGTTTTCTATAACTGGGAAAATACACACTTTATTAGATTGTTTCCTGCATTTCAATAATCAGGACCACA
>NW_028179769.1:0-11147 GCF_964030765.1 Micromesistius poutassou | reverse complement strand
TCTCTCTCTCTCTCTCTCTCTCTCTCTCTCTCTCTCTCTCTCTCTCTCTCTCTCTCTCTCTCTCTCTCTCTCTCTCTCTCTCTCTCTCTCTCTCTCTCTCTCTCTGTGGTGTGGCGGGGCGGGGCAGTCCTCACTGATATAGGTTAGCGTGCCAAGCCTCCTGAATTGAACGCGAGTCAAAAGGACACCCATCTTTTCTCTGCGATATGATCACTTAGTGTCAGCTGTAACTGTTGAACTTCCATAATGGTTTACTTTTCAAACATGTGTGTGCAATAGAATCTGCAATCTGACCAATCAATTCAACATCCAGTTGTTCCAGATCGAGGTCAGAGTGAGAAGGAAGAGTGGTAAATGTAGCTGACCAATTCAGTAAATATTTATACAAATAACAATAAATGACCATGTTTACATATTGGGTTAATCTTGAATGCCATTTGCTATATCCAACTGCATTGTGTACATATGTGCGTGTGGCTGATGCTTGTTCAGCCATCTATTAATACCCTATACTTCTACAACCCCATCATGGATGAGTTTCATCCATGCCTTCTCCTCCTATAATAGCAAAGATTTGCATCTGTTTTCTCTCTGCAATCGCTTTTTTCGGGCTCCCCAACCTTTTTGTGCTCCTTGTTTCAGAAATGATTCTTCATGTTTCATAAATAAAGAAACTGCTCCCAAAGCGCTTGATATTATTAAAACAAGAATTCAGTGTTTTGAGTCGGATCCCATTGACCTCAGTGTTGCAATGCTCTGCTGCAGAAGAGGTTCTCGTCTCCCCGCCACCCCCTTTGCCTACTTGCTAATCTTCCTCATCATCAGCCGCGCCCCCTCTTACCTGCCCAGCCGTCATTCATATGGTCTCTTCCCCCTCCGCAGTGACGGTGGTGTGGGCCAGTCCCAGGACGACAGCATCGTGGGCACCAAGCAGTGCCGACACAGCGTGGCCATCATGCCCATCCCCGGGAGCCTGTCCTCCAGCAGCCCCGACCTGCTGCAGCCCGCCTCCAGCGTGCTGGACTTCTCCAACCCTGCAGGTGAGAAGGGAGGGAGGGAGGGAGGGAGGGAGGGAGGGGGATGCTGATGTTGAATCCTGAATCCCCGACATTGATGGCATAAAGGCACGTTCATGTGATTTTTATTTTCTTCAAAGCAAAATGCTGACAGTTTATTCCTCTGCAATTGTACATGCAGTTCAGTACATACAGTGCATGCGCCTGTCCAGCCATATAGTGTGGTATGATCCGCAATACCATGACCGAATCACCTGACCTTATTATGCACATCAGCCACAGAGTTGAGTTGCAACTCGCACACACACACACACACACACACCCGCGTGCAGCAAAACGCACACCTGCGGGCAGCGAAATGTGCACTCAACGAATCACGTGTGCAGCGAAATGCACGCACACACGCACGCACGCACGCAGCAAAACGCACACACATCCACGAGCACAGCAAAATGCACACACGCGTGCAAACACACGTGCAATTGAGGTCAATTAGATTGATTTCATTCAGCCAGGGTTCATGCTGGCCAGGTTCCAGAGGTGGTGGAGCTAGTTAGGGGGCATTGCATTTGCTGGCCAGGTTTCAGAGGTGGTGGAGCTAGTTAGGGCACTGCCGGCCAGGTTTCAGAGGTGGTGGAGCTAGTTAGGGCACTGCTGGCCAGGTTTCAGAGGTGGTGGAGCTGGCCTGGTGCTGCTAAGCCTGTTCCCCCAGGTATTGGAGCTAGCCGGGGTCTAGCTGTCTGCCAGAGTGTGGGTGCTGACCAGGCGCTGCATTATTAAACCTCTTTAAGTTGAGGTTTCCTCCACTCTCCTGCTGCTCTGGTCTTTACATGGGATACCGCAATGGATCCGTTCGGCTCTACACTGGACGGAGCTCGATAGTCGCCAACATTTCCTTAGCTGAGGAGAGAGATTAGAAGAGTCAGATTTACAATAGCGTGGCATGTTGCATGTTTTTATATATTTCTAAAACTTGCTGCTTCCCGTATTGGTTTAGTATTGGGAAATACGAAACTGTAAAGCATCCTTACTGTGAAACTAAATAATTTTCTACAGCTCAATGTCTAATTGGGAGATAATTGGGAGCTATTGTCCACATGTGAACGTTAATATAAAGAACTGAACCCATAAGAGAACTTTTTCTCTTTCATGGTGATTCATGGATGTGTTTTTTCTAGCAGCGCATTCTATGGCATTGATGGATTATTCTCCTCTTAACACAGGATCCTCTGCATTGCAGAGCATGGGATATGATCTGGAAAACCTGGTCATATTGTGCAAAATGCTACCTCATAGCCTTGGTAAGGCTATGAGGCATTACTAAAATGAAAAAAGCATAGAAAAATATAATGAAATATCACTGTGTGTGTGTGTGTGTGTGTGTGTGTGTGTGTGTGTGTGTGTGTGTGTGTGTGTGTGTGTGTGTGTGTGTGTGTGTGTGTGTGTGTGTGTGTGTGTGTGTGTGTGTGTGTGTGTGTGTGATCCTGTGCTTGGTACATAGCAAGCCAATTTAAACGTCTTGTCATCATTGTAACACATTTGTATCTTCTATGCATCTCTTTCACTCTCTCTCTCTGTCTCTTGTATCGCTCTCTCCTCCCTGCCTAACCCTGATCTATTGCAGTGATTTCAAGACACACAGTCTTGTTGGTGTAATCACTTTAATATAAAGAAATCAAAAACTCTACATCTTTCCATTTAATCATTTTTTTTGTGTTCCCCGCACGCACACACACACACACACACACACACACACACACACACACACACACACACACACACACACACACACACACACACACACACACACACACACACACACACACACTTCTCATGTGTCATGAGACACATGAGTCATGTGTCATGTGTCATGTGTCGTCTCATGTGTTCTCTATCTGTTCTTTTTTCCCGTCGCTTGCCAAGCCTTGGGACTCTACTGTAAGTACCTCAACCCTCCCAGAGCTTTTTGGGAGGATCTTCCGTTGTAACTGTAAATGTATGTCTTTCCAGATAGCTGTCCACTCTTAAGCCATGGTATTTGTAATACAAGCTTCTTTCAATGATGAAGATTCACATTTGTGTGCGTGTGAGATATAATTCCTCAGCACTAGTGCGCTACCTTGTTCCACTCCCACCTCGTCTCCCCTACGGGGCCGTCAGGACCCTGTCTCCTCCACTCAAGTGCCCCCCCCCCCCCCCCCCCCCCCCCATCTGCTCATACCAGCTGATTTATCTCTGTCTCAGTGATGGAGCGAGCGGGAAAAGCGTTGGCAGGGAGACAGGGAGAGGAGGCGGTGGTGCAGCATGTGGGGAGCGGAACAGGAGGCGCGTTGTTGTAGACTTCAGAGTGCTGCGTCGGCAAAAAGCTCTCGATGGGAATCCGACCCTAACCAAGACAGCAAACACTGTTATTTTCCCCTGTTATGAATTATCTTTATATTAGCATATGATTAATTTATATGAATATCATTTTATCTTGGTAACCTTTCAGAAAGTTATATTATTATTATTATTATATTATTATGTTATATAACTTTCTGGTGGCCTGAAGCTTATTGGATGTTTGGCGTTTATATTCGCATTCCGTCGAGGCACAGCCCCTGTACATATGTCAGCGAACGTTGGTGTATAAATATAATTGTGTCTTCTAGGGTAATGTCAAGATGGAAAATTCCTTGCCTTCCAGGATGCTAAAAGTAGCATAACCCCTGGCTAGCATTTAGTTTTGATCATGTGCTTTCCACTGCTGTACATTTCCCCTGTCAGTTCTCTGACCGTATCTCTATTTCACTATCACTTCCTCTCTGTTTCCATGATTGAGACACTTTCAGAATACAGTACTCTGTGTGTACTGTGTCAGTCAAGAGCAGTTTGACCACAATAGGCACCAGTTTACAAATAAGACAAAAAGCTAACTGAAAGGCAGTGTTTTATGCGAGTGGCCATCCGGATACATACAAGGACAGATCAAATCCAGATTTACCTTTGGGTTACTTCCCTAACCTGGTTCTCGAAGTAACATTAGTGGTCTGTCTCACTGTGGGACGAGCCCCCTGGCAGATTCTCTACAGTCCAGTCCTGAGGTGATTGTGACATCAGTGTTGAACACACCCCTGTGTCAGGGATCGTTATTCAAACAAGCACACCTCATCTCACTTTGCCCAAGCAGGAAGGGAGCGGTCTGGGGAGTCATCTCACTCAGGTAACTCAGAGAACCAGCTGACGAAAATAACCTCAAAGTTAAAGGTATTCCTCCAAAGGGCTAACTTGGCCTGCTTACCATCGGCAGAGGCTCTTTTAATGTGGTGACCAAAACTAGGGCACGGCTTTCACTCATCTTACGGGTTTGAGATAACCCATAGGTGTATATTGATTACTAATCATTTCTGGTGCGGTGTTGCCATAGTGTGGTTGTATCCAACACTGGTGTCACTTATGTGTATAAGTACCAAACACACACAAACACCACATATTTCCTTTGACCAGCCCATAGCTTTTGAACAGCCCATAGCTCCAAGTGGAACGAGTGCACACCACACGTTGCCCATCCCACATAAACCCTCTCTCTGGGATAAGTTTGCTTTCTGAGGGTTTTCTTGTCCAGCCTACATTTAATAGGTAATTGCAAACAGGATGCACACGTTGGGAATTATTGTGAGCCATGGTGGCGAACAAGGTCCTTTGTGGGCCACTAGATGAAGCAGACATGTATATCTGTTATTCTTCTTAGTATGGTCTGAAAATGGATTCCTCATCACAGTCACACAGGCATCCATGTGCACAGGCTTACAGAGGTTCCCTGCCCCTCCATCCATCCATCCATCCATTGAGCCCTCTCCTTCTCTGCCCGCAGACATCCCCGACCAGGTGATCCGCGTGTTCAAGGCGGACCAGCAGAGCTGCTACATCATCATCAGCAAGGACACCACGGCCAAGGACGTGGTGTCCCACACGGTCAACGAGTTCGGCCTGCTGGCCTCGCCCGAGACCTACTCCCTGTGCGAGGTGTCGGTCAGCCCCGAGGGCGTCATCAAGCAGCGGCGGCTGCCCGACCAGCTCTCCAAGCTGGCCGACCGCATCCAGCTCAACGGCAGGTAAGGAGGCTCAGACATTCAGCTTGAAGAGTCATTCAGCTTGAAAACCATCACAGCATGCCCTCTTTGTTGGAGGAGCTAATAGAAAAAAAGTTGAAGTGCTGTACAGCCCAGTTGAAAACAAAACTGTTTTTGGAACCCTGGGTTGGGATTCATCATGACATGATGTACAACGTAATGTTGTTGTAACCATGGTCACAATTATCACTATAAACTAAATATTTCTAGCATATATATATATATATATATATATATATATATATTAGTAGTTTTGATTGGCCGAATTAGGCCTTTTGAAGACCAGTCTAGAACAGTTCCAGTGTGTTCCTCTGCAAATTGTTCCAGCAGAAGGTCTGTGCTTGAACCATGTTTGGTTTGCATTTAATATTGGTTACAAATACAGTTTTCAGTCGGCAAATTGTAGCCATCCCATCATCTGGGATTCATAATACTGTTGCTTCGGCTCTACACAATCAAATATGTGTTTGCTATGGTGGAACACTATTTTGCGTTCATTCATTTTCCACAATATTTCTCCAATGACAATGTAGCAATTAAGTGGGGTTCAGTAGGGGTCACCGATGATACATATATATATATGTCAATTAAACAAGAGAGTTTCTCTCTCCTGGGGGACATGCATCCCTCTCCAAAGGGCTGTGTTCCTATCAGGCCAGCCTCCCCTTGGCCTCTGTTCACACACATCCCAACTAGGTTACCATGAATATTTGATCGCCCCCTCAACCCCTCCTCCACTTCCTCTTACCCCACAGTCACATACATGATGCACAGTGTACATGATGCACACGTGTACATGATGCACATGTGTACATGATGCACACGTGTACATGATGCACGCACACAGACATAAGACCCATGCAGTCAAGATGCAGATGCACCATACTTACACATGCACTCGCAGGTCACATCATTTACATGTGATGCATTGGACCATATTTTATGCACTCACGCCTCCTCTTTCTCCCTCTTTGTTGTGTTTCTCTACACCTCGACATTCCCTTTCCCTTACTCTGCCCGCCACCATGTACCACTGTGAGAAGGTCGGGATCATGCTGACAGCTGCTTCGTACACTTCTCTCAAACCCACTTAGAGCAGGGTGATTACTTGGATACACACACACACATGCGCAAAGGTTTACAGGAACACACACAATCTCACAAATTGCTAGATATGTGTACAAATGCACACATCCGGGTTAATGAACACACGCTTCAAAAAAACCTGCTTTCCTATCCGGTGGAAGTAGCTGAGTGTTGCTGCCCTGTCATTGCTGCCTGGTCTGACCGGCACCGCTTTTCCATTACCGTAGCTCTTCCCTCTCCCCTTCACTCTCCTCCTGCTGTTTGTACTCGTTCTCTCCTTTCCTTCCTTCAGGAGGACTGAATCTGCCCCCCTTGGTTTTTGGCACACAGTGTTATGTAACATTACTTTTAAAAGTAGCTTGTTATGTGGCAAGAGAACTGCCATTCAAAAGTTACTTGTTAAGGTGGTGTAACCAACTGGGCAAAGTGACTTGCAAATCGAATGCCTTACTAGTTAGAACAAAAAAGTAATGTGAGTTACTCAATAACACAGTACTTTGTAGTACGATACAATGATCAGGAACCACATTCTATAGATGCACATTTAATAGCTAGCGCAAGGGGGGAGATTTATTGCTTTGTCTTCTCTTTTTAGGCATAACTTTTTTTTTCTCCCCTAGTCAGTCCATGATATAATTTTCCATAACTTCAAGTATACCTCTTGTCTGCAGTGGTGATACAAATGCTAGCTAAAATAACACCAATAACACCAATTGGAGAGAGGAAGGGAGCTATCTCTAGCTGCAAGGGTAATTAATAATTATTTCCCCCTCTCTTTCACATCTCTATGTAAGTGTGGTCTGTGTGTGTGTGTGTGTTTTTGGTTCTGCCTGTGTGTCTCAGTCCTGTCCATCTGTGTCTCTATCTCTCTTTACGTCTCTTCGTTTATCTTTGCTGGCTCTCTCCACCCCTCTAGGGAACTGTAGATACATGAGGATTATCTATCACTGGTGTCATAACTGCACTCATCCAAACTTCAGCCGTATACTGGAAATGTGCCCTTTTAGGATGAAGGCAGGAGATTTATCGTGTTCTGAAATAACACAATAAATCTCAAATGGGAGCAGATTGAGAGAGATATGCAAAAGACATGCATAGATTAGATTGCAAGTTATGTCCCTCTATATTATAAACTGGTGGGATAAACCGTTTTCTAAATGGTCAAAGAAAATGTTTTTGCAGCCTTAAGCAAAATATAACCTAAACATATAACATTGCATAAATGGTATTACTAAACAATAATTCAAACAAACAAGCCCTTCTTACATGTCCTATCTTTTTTTTTTAAATAAAAAGAATCCCCATGCATCCCCTCTTGAACATATGATATTACACTGGACTGATCACGTCAGCTCATGTCATGTTTAAATGTGCAATTACCCTGCCACACGTGTCTACGTTTATAAGACACAGCCATTGTGCAGGGAGATATACTTCACATGTGAAGATAGTATACTGGACTCGATCACCATACCCATGCTTATCCTGTGCAATATGCCAGCATCTGAACCACTTATAATTACATTCATGTCATTGCTGATTCCTACCCTCCTGTTATCCGGTTTAATATTTCTCCATATCTAAAAAACACTATTCCTGTTGTTCTCCTGCTTGAGCAGAGCCCGTGTGACACACCATGTCCCTTGAGGAAATAACAAAATACTCTGGAATCTTTAAAAGGCTAGCTCTGAGAGAAGCTGCCAGGTGTCACCAGGTCTGCCTGCCCCCCCCCCCCCCCCCCCCGCGCCCCTACAGGTACTACCTGAAGAACAACATGGACACGGAGACCCTGTGCTCGGATGAGGACGCCCAGGACCTCCTGCGGGAGAGCCAGATCAGCCTGCTGCAGCTCAGCACGGTGGAGGTGGCGGCGCAGCTCTCCATGAGGGACTTCGAGCTCTTCAGGAACATCGCCTCCACCGAGTAGGTGGACACCTGGAGACATTCGTCCAACCCAGACGTATATACAAAAAAACCGCATGCATCTGTCCGTGATAGAAGCATCTGTGTGCCTCCACCGAGTAGGTGGACAAACACACACAGACGCATGTGTTGTTGTATAAACGTCTGGGTTGGATGCATGTTTTGGATGAATGTTTCCATGTGTTTTTGCATAAATGTTTGGGTTGGATAAATGTTTTTAATAGAACACGTTTCCCAACTCTAATCCAAAATACATAGAAAACACAAGACGCTTCACAAACATGGTTACTAATAACAGAAGAAGAATTATTTTGTGCAAATGGATCCAAAAACCCAGACCTCTTTATCCCCATCATGTCAAAGACATTGTTGTCTGTGAACCCGCCCTGCTTCCCTCCGTGGTCACCAGGTACGTGGACGACCTGTTCAAGCTGGACTCGCGCTCCGGCAGCGGCCACCTGAAGCAGTTTGAGGAGGTGATCAACCAGGAGACCTTCTGGGTCGCCACAGAGATCCTGAAGGAAGGCAACGCGCTGAAGAGGATGAAGACCATCAAGCACTTCATCAAGATTGCCCTGCACTGCCGGGAGTGCAAGAACTTCAACTCCATGTTTGCGATCATCAGGTGTGTGTGTGTGTGTGTGTGTGTGTGTGTGTGTGTGTGTGTGTGTGTGTGTGTGTGTGTGTGTGTGTGTGTGTGTGTGTGTGTGTGTGTGTGTGTGTGTGTGTGTGTGTGTGTGTTCCAAATAAATCTTTTTGTCTTTGTGTATTCGTTGTTACAGTGTCAGATCCATTTCTAAATAGTTGACAAGCGAACAACTGTTATGTCATTAAAAGGACCAGAAATGTGGTTCCACTGCCAAATATGGGCAGACATGGTCTTGTCAAATTCAAGGTCTAGTTTGTGTGCTAGTTTCTCTGTATCTCTCTCTCTCTTTGCGTCACTCTCTTACTCTCTCGCTCTCTCATTACGTCAGCTTACTGATGATGAGCCACTGCAACTCTGATTCCCCCTGGTGACTATGTTGGAGGGTTATATGTTGATATAATTAATTCTCTGTGTGGCTTCTAAGATGGCTGCTAAATTAAACCGAGCATGCCACCGTGTCACTGTGTGTGTGTATTCACAACCAAAATGATCAAATGGAAAGATGTAGAGTTTTTTCTTGTGCGTGTCGATGTGCTTACATAAGTATATGAGTGTGTATTAGAATAAATCCAAAGGTTCTGCGTTTTGTATTTAGAGCAGAGGGAGTCGGGATGTACATTGCAGGCAAACATCTTCTGACAATATAACTCTCAATTAGACATTTGTAAAAGGTCAGAATATTGATGTGTTTTCTGCTTTCACTCCTCTCCAAGACAAGAGTGCTGTGAGGACAAAAATCGAAGGCAATAATTTGACCGCTAATGCGAATCGACACGACACTTCACAAACAAACATCGCTGTAGGAATTGTTTGATCGCTTTTTTTGCCTCATTTAGAGGTTTAAAGTACAATATGTACTGTTGACACAGTGAAGAGTGTTAAAAATGGCTTCCGCAGTCAATTTTGCTATGTCCAGTAACCCAGGAGTATCACTCGAGGACCCCACTCTGAGCTGGGGCAAGGAATGATTAAGTCTGCCCTCATACTCTCAAGAACATTAGCAGCATAGTGATCGTCTGCCGAGTGACCCTTAAATGACCCAAGGACAGCAAGAGCCTCTGTTTCCTCATAGCTCACAGCAGGCCAGCACATGGACTCTGACCTTGTAGTGTGTGTGTGTGTGTGTGTGTGTGTGTGTGTGTGTGTGTGTGTGTGTGTGTGTGTGTGTGTGTGTGTGTGTGTGTGTGTGTGTGTGTGTGTGTGTGTGTGTTATATTGATGAAGAGTGTGCGTGTGTGTTGCTTACGCGTGTTCATGTTAGACAAAAGTACTTTAGCTACAATTAACTTTTCTCTCTTCTCTCACCCCCCCCCCCCCCCATTCTGGAACCAGCGGCCTGAACCTGGCTCCAGTGGCCCGTCTCCGGGCGTCCTGGGAGAAGCTGCCCAGTAAGTACGAGAAGCTGTTCACCGACGTCCAGGACGTGTTCGACCCGTCGCGGAACATGGCCAAGTACCGCAACGTGCTGAGCAGCCAGAGCATGCAGCCGCCCATCATCCCCCTGTTCCCCGTGGTCAAGAAGGACCTCACCTTCCTGCACGAGGGTAAGGTGGCCTCTCTTGTCCTCTTCAATTGAGTGAGCGTTTCCCATGGGCCTGGTTTCCTCCTGGTCTTTGGTGGTGGGGTTTCATGGTTATAGTGACACTTGAGGAAAATGACGTGAATGTACTTTTCTTAATATATATGGTAACACTTTACAATAAGGGTACATTAATTAACCATTCATTAGTTAATGCAGTAATAAGCATTAACTAACAATGAAGTAACAGTTGATTAACCGTTATCTAAACATGATTATAAAACGGGTGGCTTAAATCAAGCAATCTGATTCAGTATCACTCCGCGCCTAACTTGAACTGTTTATTTATATATAAAAGCGATAGCATAGTTCACTGAAGCCTAAAACTATGTTGATTGCTGGAGAGGGTGGAAATGTTGTAAAGCAATAGGCACACTGTGAGTGAACTCGATAGTAGGCTAAATTGCCGGCGAACCAAGCTACCGTCTCTAGCCTAGCCTTCTCTCTGAAGGACGCTACAGTGTGTTGCATAGCAACCGCTGTACACTTTGCAGGCAGCCAGGAGGGACTACTTTTTTGTATTTGTTAAAAAAAAAAAGCGTAATCATGAGGCATTCATGACTCATTATACCACAGTTAAGGGGGTCGCCGTCCCTCCGCTGCGTCGTGATCTATTGCTTAAATATAGCCTGATTGTAATGTTTTTGCAAATATATATCATGCGAATATATTCTGTTGTCTGACAAATGGCCATATTTGGGGACTTCCTAGTGAAAAAAGAACACCAATCAAATCTCTTTTAACAAGACTGGAAAGCGGATGCCTCTTTTCGTACATCGTGAC
>NW_028179770.1:0-24297 GCF_964030765.1 Micromesistius poutassou | reverse complement strand
CATTGTTGACTTAACTACTATTTTTAAGTCAGCTCAACAAGAAATTGTAAATCTATAAGCAGATTTTTGAGTTGAGTTGGGCCAACTCCGTCATTGCTCTTTTGCGCATGCGCACACAAGCCTGGACCAGTTTGAACCACCAACCTCTACCACCAACCAACCGTGACTAGAGGGTATTAACATGGATGTTATGACCTTCATCTTCAACATTCAGCTGTAGTGTGTATTATTAATTATCCATATATTGAGCAGTTTTGAATGTAAAATTATAGCCAAAATAAATTGTATTATTTATTCAACAAGAATATTTGTGTTAGGTGAATCAAGGAATAAATGCCATTGGAGGAATAATTGTGTATTTATACAACAAGAATATTTATATTTAAAGAAAGTAGAAATACATGACATTGATGGGAAAAATTGTTTATTAATTCAACACAAAAATCTGTGTTTGGTGAAGGTAGAAATACATCGCATTCAAGCAAGAAATTCTTAATTAGTCTCACAGTATTATCCTCATAAAGTGAACAAAAAGATCCAAGTTGGCAGAACTCTTGGCAAAACTTAAAAACCTTAGTTAAGTCAACAACAGCTGGCAAAAGTTGAGAAAACTCAAAAATCTCTTGCATCATGTTGCCTTGATATTTTAAGTTTTCTCAACTTTTTCTTTTTTACAGTGTGGGGGGAGGAGGGGGAGACGCGGGGGAGGAGGGAGAGGGGGGGGGGGAGGAGGGGGAGAGGGAGAGGGGGGGGAGGAGGGGGAGACACGGGGGGGAGGGAAAGATGCGAGAGAAAGAGACCGAGGGAGAAAAAAAGAGAGAGACAGAGAGTAAAAGAGAGAGAGCGAGAGAGCGAGAACTGCCCTAGAGACACTGACGCAAAAGCAGTGTGTGTGTGTGTGCGCACACGTTTGTGTGTGTGTGTGTGTGTGCGTGTGTGTGCACACACACACACACATTTTCCTACAGAGAGAGAGATAGTCATACAGAGAGACATATATATATATATATATACAGTATAACTTATATAACTTATAACTTAACTTATATATAACGAGACGCTGACGCAAACCTAAACCTAAACCGGCCCGGACGTAGAGAGAGAGAGAGAGAGAGAGAGAGACTATAACTCACACAGAGACGCTGAGCCCCCCCATACCATAAACCCAGGGAGGAGGTCCTCCTGGGTGAAGGAGGTCCTGAAGGTGTGGATGTGTGTCAGTGTGTCTGAGGACCCTCCTCCACCTGGGGACACTCTGTAGAAGGACAGAGTGCCAGCAGGCCGGTCCAGATACACTCCTACTCTGGTAGAGCCAGCGGGGCGGAGACGTATGTCTGTCTGTCTACCGTTGTACCGGGCAGAGTAACGACCATCACGACAATCAAGACTCCAGGACTCGTTCTTCCCTCCAAGCAGGCTGTCATCACCCCATCCTCTCCTTGTGATTCCTCTGTATGTCACTGCTATACCAACCCATCCTTTCCTCTCTACCTCCCAGTAACAGCGGCCAGTCAGAGCCTCTCTACACAACACCTGGAGCCAGTAGTCAAATCTCTCTGGGTGATCCGGATACGACTGCTCCTCTCCAACCTGCGTCACCTTTCTGTTGTCCTCAGACAGAGAGAGTCGTCTGAAGGCTGTGTTTGGGTCCAGTGTGAGTTCACAGGCATCTGACGGAGAACAAGACATGATGAGCTACTGAACCCTTCTGCATCTTCATCATCATCATCACTAGTACTGCTGGAAGCATTGACATCTTAGATATGCTAGGATGCTAAATCCGAGGACGCTCACACACACACACACACACACACACACACACACACACACACACACACACACACACACACACACACACACACACACACACACACACACACACACACACACACACACACACACACACACACACACACACACACACACACACACACACACACACACACACACACACTTCAGACATCATAACTTGGTCAAAATTCAACCGTTTACCATCACTCAAACTATTAAACAAATCTACACATTTGTATCTTCGATAGTATTTAATCAGAATTTCGATATCATTTATACTTTTTTCAGAATCACAGTTTTAGTTTCACTTCAGATTAGTTTTCAGTTGGTCTCACTCTAGCCGTTTGCCTCAGCTGTTGCTCGTTGAGCAATCAGTGGACATCACAGCACTCTGGAGGAGTCTGGTTAAAGTCACGTGGTGGAGGGTAGTGTGGTCTTTGTTAGTCTCTGGCCGTTTCTCAATACCAAGTACGCAAACTACGGACTCACGGACTTGGAAGTGCATACTTGGCAAGTCCAGACTTCCAAGTACAGACTTCCGAGGACGCGAGTACGCACCTGTGACGTCACCACCTCAGCTCTGTTAACTGCTTTACGGCCTCATGTAGGCATACACTACTGAACAATTTAAACTAATGATATAAAACTAAACCCCAGCCTCTTTCATTTTAAAATAGTATGTCAATATTTTCAATGAATATAAATGAAAAGATATGCTTATCGTGTGTATAAGCTATTCACACAACTTTTTATATGTAGGGTACAGATGCGCGTGCCTAACTGGCTATGTAGTTGGAGAGTAGACTATTGATATAATAATAATAACGAATGAGCGAGAAATGACTGATTAGAACACACACACACACACACACACACACACACACACACACACACACACACACACACACACACACACACACACACACACACACACACACACACACGATCGGATGGATCCGACCAAGATTTTCGTTGCCGTTGTGATGGGTTTCCTCTATCAGCGACTTATACAATAAAAACAAATTATGTTAAACAAAACCCCAGCCTCTTTAATTTTAAAATAGTATGTCAATATATTGAATGAATAGGCCTACATTTTTGTTATATATGTCAAATGTTCCTATATATAGCCTATTATTATAGCTTACATACTAATATTTTAAAACATGGGAATGCGAAATGCATCCTGGGATATTTAACGGTCCAAGTCCACACAAGTCACCTCCGATGCGTCCTCGGTGGAACGGCCAGTTTAAGAACGCATGGAGAACACACACGGGTTTTACGACTGTACTTGACTTGATGCGTACTTGGAATTGGAACAGTACTTGGGCTACGACTGATGACGTTTCACGAGAACGCAAAGTACACAAGTACAGACGAGAACGCAAATTGAGAAACGGCCTCTCTCTCTCCCTCATGGACTACAACAATGGACTACAATAGTGGACTACAATAGTGGACGTTGTCCGACCACTTTTTAAAATGTCAGCCACAGTTCGGCTTTCGGCCCCAACCTCATTGATCGACCCGGCAACGTTTTCCCACGCCAGTTTTTTGCTTTTGGTGCTGATTCCGGAGGAAAGAGAGCCAAACAAGATCTTATTTCTGGCCTCTACCTCCGAAATCAGCACCTCCACCTCGCATTCACTAAAGTTATTTTTTCTTCCTTTCTCCATTTTCTCCTTTCTCCTAACGAGCGCACTACTGCAGGTTTATTTATACTAATTAGCATATTAAATGAGGGAGGAGACGGGTGGAGATGGAAATGGGTGGAGAGACGGGCTCGTGCATGTGCGCTCAATTTCACGTTAATTGGGATGTACAAAGAGAATCTGTGTGAAATCGTGCTTACGCAAGGATTGATACATCCAGATTTTTTTGTGAGCATCAGCTTTCCAGATTTTGGCGTCCGCAAAGTTTTAGTCAGAAATCCACGCAAGTCTTACACAACAACACACAACTCACTGCCTCCCTGCTTCTAGCCAATCAGCTACTAGCCACCACCAATATACTACCCGGCCTTCTTTCATCCGCCGTCATGTCTCGTCTCCACCTTGGATTATCACTCCTGCTACTCCAGACTCTTAGGACTCTCTCCTCTACTCCACCAACTTCTGGCCCACTCAGCTACACCGCCGCCCGCTGACCTTCACCGCCTCAACAATAACCATCGTCTCTCTGCTGCTGCTGCCCCTGCAGCCAGCACAGCCGGAATCCTCCGCCGACGCCGCTACATCCATCCAGGTTCTGGCCCCTCTCGCAACCAACACCTCCCCCATGGCTCACCCATCCCCTCACTCTGGACTAACTCTCGCCCCCCCGTCACCCCCACCTGCCGTACTGCCAACCTCACTAACCTCCGTTCCCCCTCCCCTGCCCCCCCATCCATCTCCATCTCCAACAAATCACCCGTTATATCTGAACTGCTACTGGACAATAACATGGATCTGCTCCTCCTCTGTGAAACATGGCAACAGCCCCTGGACTTCTACGCTCTCAATCAAGCCACTCCTTCCAATTACAGTTACATCGCCAAACCCCGCCTCTCTGGCCGAGGGGGAGGCGTTGCCGTTCTTCATAAACAATCCCTGTCCATCACTGAACTGAACCTCAACCTCCCATCTATCTCATCCTTTGAACACCTTGCCTTCTCCCTCCCCAACTCTGTCACCACTGTTCTAATCTACCGTCCTCTGCAGCCACACCCATCTTTTCTCTCTGAACTGTCTGAACTCCTCACCATTGCGTCCTCTCTCTCTTCCCGCCTCCTATTTACCGGTGACTTCAACATCCACACGGACAAGCCGACCGCCCCACTGACATCTGACTTCCTCTCCCTTCTTCGTTTCCACCTCACCCAACACATTGACTTCCCCACCCATACCAAAGGCCATATCCTCCACATAGTCTGCTCCACCTCCCTACCCGTATCTAATCCCCATCCTCTCCCCTTCCCACTCCCACGCCTTTAACCATAAAATCTCCCAAATCAATAGCTCCCTGACTGCCGCCGTTAGTAACTCCTCCACCCCCACCATTCCTGCCCCCCCCTCCCTGACCACCCACCCTTCCCTTCTTTCACTGCCTTCTCCCCTGTTGACTCCTCCCACATTTTGGACATCATCACTGCGTCCAAGACAACCACCTGCTCTCTCGACCCCCTACCAACGACTCTAACCAAGGCTTGCCTCCCTGTCTTCACCCCCCACCTCACCACCCTCTTCAATCAGTCTCTATCCCTTGGTCATGTTCCCTCTGTCTACAAACTTGCCTCCATCACCCCCATCCTCAAAAAGCCCACCCTTGATCCAGCCAACCTCTCCAACTACCCCCCCATCTCCAACCTGCCGTTCCTCTCCAAAACTCTGGAACGCATTGTCGCCGCCCAACTCCACACCCACCTCCAGTCAAACAACCTCTATGAACCCCTCCAGTCAAACAACCTCTATGAACCCCTCCAGTCAAACAACCTCTATGAACCCCTCCAGTCAAACAACCTCTATGAACCCCTCCAGTCAAACAACCTCTATGAACCCCTCCAGTCAAACAACCTCTATGAACCCCTCCAGTCAAACAACCTCTATGAACCCCTCCAGTCAAACAACCTCTATGAACCCCTCCAGTCAAACAACCTCTATGAACCCCTCCAGTCAAACAACCTCTATGAACCCCTCCAGTCAAACAACCTCGATGAACCCCTCCAGTCAAACAACCTCTATGAACCCCTCCAGTCAAACAACCTCTATGAACCCCTCCAGTCTGGCTTCCGCCCGCTTCACAGCACCGAAACTGCCCTTGTCAAAGTAATCAACGATCTCCTCACCTCTGCAGACTGCGGTGCCCTCAACATCCTGCTTTTACTAGACCTCAGCGCAGCCTTTGATACTGTACACCATTCCATCCTCCTCAAAAGGCTGCGCCAACAGGGTGTTGAGGGCACTGCATTCGACTGGCTCACCTCCTACCTCACCGACAGGCAACAGTTCGTCTCCCTCTCTGGCCACACATCCACCCTCTCTCCTGTCATGCAGGGGGTCCCTCAGGGCTCAGTCCTCGGCCCCCTTCTTTTCAACTGCTACCTCTTCCCCCTTAGTCACATCATCCGTAAACTCAATCTCGACTTCCACTGTTACGCAGATGACACTCACATCTACATCAGTACCAAAACCACCCAAAACCCTCCCCTCACCCACATCGAAACCTGCATCTCTACAATAAAAAGATGGCTGACCCACAACTTTCTCAAACTTAACAGTGACAAAACAGTGCTCCTCTCATAGGCACCAAACCACTGAATAAATCTGGACCCATCTCACTCACCATTGACGCCTCAACCATCACTCCCTCCCCCCTGGCACGCAATCTTGGTGTTATCCTGGACCCCACCCTCTCCTTCGATCCCCATGTCAGCTCCATTGTCAAGACCTCCTACTTTCACCTCCGCCGCATCGCCAAAATCAGACACTGCCTCTCCCCCCCCCAGCTGCTGAATCCCTTATCCACGCCTTCATCTCCTCCCGTCTTGACTACTGCAACTCCCTCCTCACTGGCATCACCTCTCATTCCCTCCATAGACTCCAAATGGTCCAAAACTCTGCTGCTCGCCTCCTCACTCACACCCGGTCCCGTGAGCACATCACTCCCGTTCTCCACACTCTCCCCTGGCTCCCCATCAAACAACGTATCAGTTTCAAAATACTCCTGCTGACTTTCAAAGCTCTCCACCACCTGGCCCCGCCCTACCTGTCTGACCTCCTCATCCCCCATCGCCCCTCCCGAGCCCTCCGATCCTCCTCCACTCTCACCGTACCACCCTCCAAACTGAAAACATTCGGTGACAGAGCCTTCTCCAGGGCAGCCCCCCGACTATGGAACTCTCTTCCCCAACCTGTCCGCGACTCTCCCTCACTTCCCACATTCAAATCCACTCTAAAAACCTCTCTCTTTTCCCAAGCCTACGACCTCCCCTACCCATAACCACCTTCATCCCTACCACTGCCCTTGTCCCCCTGACTGTCATCACCCTTTTCGTGTTTTTTATGTCTTCCAAAATGTAAGCTTCTTTGGGTCACTGAAGCGCTATATAAACTTCATGAATTATTATTATTATTATTAACAGTAGGACACGTATAGTTAAAAGCCTAAACAGCCTCGTTGGTTGATAGCAGCATAGGCTCTGTTTGATTGAATAAGGGTTGCATTTCTTGCCTACTACCTCCCACCGATCCACTGCCTCTCTGTCCTCTCCCTACCCTTCAATCACGTAATGATGATGATCTGACAACGCACGCACATCGTAAAAATAAACAAAATGATGAATCAAACTAAACAAACACTTACACTTCTTTAAATCTGGTTCCAGGTCAGGCAGCTTCTTCATCTCCATGTTCAGTGTCTCCTTCAGCTGATCCAGGGCTCTCCTCAAGGTCCCAACGTATGACGGAGGACGGACCTCCACAGTCGTCCAGTCCCTGGTGGGTGGAGGATCCTTCAGGGATCTGAAGGTCTGGAGGAGATGGAGGTGGTCTTCAGTGTATGAGAGCTGCTTCACCTCTGATCTTCTATTGGTCAGATCTTCTATCTCCTGCTCCAGCTCTTTGATGAGGCCTTCAGCTTCTGTCTCTGTGGATTTCAGTTTCTCTTTAACCGTTTGGTTGTGATCATCCTGGCACTTTTCAACAGAGCGCTTCAGAGCAGTGAAGACCTGCACACCATCGGCTATCTCTTTGTCTGCGTCTGCTTTGCTACGTCCCACTGTGTCTCTGATGTCCTTAATCTTTCGTTGTCTCTCCTGGATCATCTGCTGAACTTCAGCCTCTATCTTCCCCAGCTGGGCCGTCTTCACTTCATATTCCTCCTTTAGAGGTACAACAGGATGGGACTTGTGGTCACCCTCTGTGCAGAACAGACACACACACACCTGTTCAGTCTGGCAGAAGAGCTCCAGAAGTCTGTCGTGTTTCTGACACATCCTGTCCTCCAGACGGTCCATAGGCTCGACCAGCTGATGTTTCTTCAGGCCTGCGACTCTCTGATGAGGCTCCAGGTGGGTTTGGCAGTAAGAGGTAAAACACATTAGGCAGGACTTCACAGCCTTCAGCTGGGTCCCAGTACAGACGTCACAGGGAACTTCTGCTGGTTCAACACAAGGCTGCTCTTTGACTGGTGCAGAACTTCTAAACCAATAAACCATCCCTGATAAGAGGGTATTAACCCGTAGATCAGGTCTTGTGTGGAACAGCTCGTTGCAAGCAGGACATTTGTACTGGACTTGGTCATCCCAGAACGTTGTAATACAGGTTCTACAGAAGTTGTGTCCACATGGTGTGAAAACTGGGCTGTTGAACACATCCAGACAGATGGAACAGGAGAAGTCCTCTTCAGACCAGGAAGTAGCAGAGGCCATTCCTAGAAAACATGGATAACAATAGTAAAATAACAGTTTGAACTTGTTCAAATGCAAGTGCTTTATACGTTATATATTTTGTTGTTTCAAGCAGAAATCTTCATCCAATAGGAGGTACAACATGAAGTCCTGCAGACAGGACAGCTTCACTGAGGATGAGGGGTCAATATTTTGGACTCACCTTACAATGTTTGTCTGATTATTTAGTTTAATTTAAATTAAAGGAATTATACATTCTCAAAGTACATTTATATCAATTATTGTCTAAAATATGGGATAAGTATGTGTCCAAAAACAACGTTTGCATAGGGTGAGAAGTCTGAGACTTCTGCCCAGTTGAAACAGCCGAGTGTCACAACAACAGATCTGAGATCTGGTTAATTTCCCCGCACATCAGGCTTGAGGGAAGCCCAGGCTGATCGTCCGCTGAACTCCTATATAACGGAGTTAGTAACTGAATTACTCTATAATAACTAGTTACCAGGGAAAGTAATTATTTGCGTTACTGTAAAAAAAAAAAAAAAGTAGCTTTGTAGATACGTGTGTCGTTGTGGGATGCTTCATTAAATTAGAGTTGCTTACAACGGATGTCGACAAAGTCTTTGCTCCTGGACATAACGTTCACTTTACATGCACATTCTTGCCTTTGACCTCAATGAATTTGAAGTAGTGCTTATATCTCCACCTTGAAAATGCCACCTTTTCATCAGATTGCTCCGGACTCGCCATTTCTACTGCTTCATCGGATCTGTTTGGTGTTTGTGTGTGCGTGTGCGTGTGGCACGCGCATCCTGGCTTGTGTGTAAAAACACTGGCTCCGATTGGCTACCATGAAACACGACTCTGCCTTAGCCAATCATAATCGCTAACCCACCCGGTCTCTGTCCTCACTAGCAGTTTGTGTGTGCAGCCAGGGGTGCGTTCGGATTACGCAGTTTATTCAATCAATTCATAGTAACGCACCGCATTTAACTGTCAGTAACGGCGTTGTAACGACGGAAAAATTAGTTAGATTACCCGTTACTGAAAAAATAACAGCGTTACCTAACGCCATTATTTTAAACAAAACAGCCTTATTCCAAACACTGCTCGGATGAAGCGCTGGGAAGGATTTAAGCACACGGTTTATCCACCGAGATAATAATTTTATTTGAAATGAAAACGGTAATTGTTATTGACAACATTTTTATCGCGGTTTACCGTTACACCGGTAACCGTTACATCCCTACTCTAACCTGAATGGACTTTGAAGGGTTTGAGACCAGAGTTCTGTCTGGGTTAGAGTCCTAGAATCCGGGTTGGAGTCCCAGAGAAAGTGGGTATACCACGTGGGTATACCAGAGAGACTGTTGATCTGATCTTAAATACATTGCACTTTCTAAAATGCTTTTTTAACTTTAGCCTTTATTTCTATTTATTTTTATTTTACTATCTATTATTTTCTTTTTATTGTATGACAATGTTAATATGTGAAGCACTTTGAGTCTGCCTTGTGTATGAAAAGTGCTATATAAATAAAGTTGCCTTGCCTAACCTGGTGCATCATTAAAAATATTAATGTTTAAATTAAGAATTGACCCCAAAGCACTTCATGTACTTTTTTTTAATCAAACATGACCAACAGCCTGTCAGCCTGTTGGTCATGTAAGTACCAATGCAGTATCAATGCATAGAACAACACTGCCACCTACTGGTTGAGGAGGGCGGGCCATTTGTGAATCACGAGCTATTTGCTTGTGGATCTGTGCGGATCTTCGACAAGAATGTCTCAAAAATGCGTAAGTGAGGAAAGAGATGCGCGTGCGTGAGTAATGATCCACAAATGCTGAGTCATACTTCACGAGCAGAATTTTCAGTTTTGCAAATGGCTTTTTGTTTTTACAAATGGAAAATTGTGTATTTACAAAAACACAATATATTTACAAGTATGTAAAAACTAAAATACAAGTTACAAATTATAAATTTGTATTTGTGGATAGCAAAACACGTGTGCAAATCAAAAATATTTGTAGATCACCATCTGTGCGTTTACAGATATTAATGAGACAAATTTAAGCCCATACTATTCAGGATGGGACATTGCAGACATTCCAATGTCATGCCTGTTAAATGTGTGATTAATGTGTGCCTATCGGCTTTAGAAACTGGATAGATTACCATATCTACATCATCCTCTGGCCAAATCATTTTTAGGGTAATTTTAAGGGATTGTAACCTTTTCATTAAAGACCCGCCTCTCTCCTCCTCATTAGCCTTTAAAGCTACAGGAACGTTTGTGGAGAGCTCATTGTGGGACTGGCCCGTAGTGGCTGTAACTCTGCACCAAGGATGAATTTCGGGAATGAGTCTTCAAATACTGTATTAGGGGCCACTAACACCGATATAAAGGCATCCGTAAAGTAGCATGGGCCCTTTAGTGCCCCACTTCACTCAAAAAGAATAGAACAGTGTAATATGACTGCATGATTAATATGGCTGCATGATTAATATGACTACATGTCTAATATGACTACATGATTAATATGACTACATGTCCAATATGGCTACATGATTAATATGGCTACATGATTCATATGACTACATGTCTAATATGACTACATGATTCATATGACCGTGTGATGTCTAGAGAAAGCGCATTCTGGTTACAAAAAGGTTACAGAAAGCTTAGCTGAAAGAAGACAGTGCACGTGCGTATATTTGCATAACGCGATCTGATTGGGTGACGGATCCGTCGCTGCCTGAAAAGTTAAACTTGACGGACGGACCCACAATGCACTTCGGGAGCGTCCCACGCAAGGCCAACGCCTTTCATACCCGCTGCGCGTCCGTCGACGGGCTGCAGCTGCGGGCGAGAGGGTCCGCGATCTGCCTCCGTAGCGGCTCCAACGCGGCGTGCAGGTGGACCCCGACACGGGTCCGTTTCGCGGATAGGGTGAGGGTTAGGGTGAAGGTGAGGGTTAGGGTTAGGGTGAGGGTGAGGAGTCAGCGTGTGAGTTTGCCTGACAGGCTGCCTGTCCGATCCTAGCGCTCCCCTAGTTCACATCATAACCCGCTGTAGGGCCGGTCCGTACGGGGTCACACCGCGGGGAGAGAGGCGCGGAGGTTGTGTTGTTTTACTCACCTGGTTGCGGTTGCTGTCGGTCAGACTGTGTGTGTCCCAAAACGTGTTGTGTTGTTCTCCTGAGGGAGAGAACTGCTTCCTACTCGTCGGGTTTTTGTCAACCTTAAGTTTCGTTTCGCGAACATCACGTCCTCTCCTGGCCCCGCCCCCACGGACACACGCCCCGTGTGTGTGTGTGTGTGTGTGTGTGTGTGTGTGTGTGTGTGTGTGTGTGTGTGTGTGTGTTCTTTAAGATTCTCCCCACCGAACGGGGCGCCAGAAGGAGACACGTTGTTTTAACTCTGTGGTTTTTTATTTGCTCTGTTTGATTTTCCTTATGCAGTTGTTTTAGTCCACAAATAACAGGTTATAAACCACAACAATATTGATAGCCACATACATAATATACTATCAATTCTGAATAATATACAAATATAAATTACAATAGTCAGTATTTAGTGTTGTAATAATAGTATAATATATAATATAGTATAGTATAAAAATAATTAGTGTTTAAACTGAATATGCAACAATTCCCCGCACAAACAACATTGCACATTAAACACTAAATATACATTAAACATTGCACTGCCACACACAAGCCACATTGCACATTAAACATTAATTAGCCAAGTCAATTACTTAAACCAAATGTACATCGATGTCAATGCTACACATTAAACCAACAGCCCAATCCACAAAGTGCTTTCAGTATGTTGGCCTAAAGTGCAAAACAGTGAGTGTAGTTTTAAGCAGCAACGCTGAGCACAGCAAACCATTACCTGTGTGAAGCGATGAACTACATTACCCAGCCTGCACCGCAAACAGGACGTATTCTCGTGTGACAGCGAAGACGCCCCAACTCCAAACATTTCCAGGGATACAGAGCGTGACCAGACAGACCAACTTAAACCGCGGCTCAATGGACACAAACAGCAGCTTACCGGTGGCGCGTCTCTCCTGACGAGACAACGCGCTGAGACCAGCGCTAGCTCCCGTTTATAGCGCGTGCCCGTAGTCAACGTGCCCGTGCACGAGATTCAAACACGCCCCTTTGGGATTTTACTGGTTCGACTCTCGACGGGCCCGCGCTTCAGTCAGGTGAGCGGACCTCCCACTTTCACCTCACCTGCTTTACGTTGCTGCAGGCCCGGTTCTACGGGGGTGCATAAGCATGCATTGCACCCCCCAAAAAATTGTTTGCACCCTCAATTGAAAAAAGGAGGGAGTGAATTATTATTATTTTTTTATAAATATGATTTTAAAAAAAACGTGAACTGCGCCCCGTCCGGCGGCGCGCACGTCAGTGACATTAAACTTCTTCGGCAGCAACAATTAGGCATTTACAATGGATATCCGAAAATAAAAAAGAACACCGCAAAAGAATCCAATACATCAGACAGTATAACCGTTGTGAACACTAGCACTAGCAACGCTAGCTCAATCCTGCCCGACTCGCTGCCTTTGCCGGCGCCGCTCTCACTCCCGGACAAGCAGCCTTTGCCGGCGCCACTGTGTTGTTCATAAGAACCCATAATTGCCAATTGTGTTTTGATTGTATTTATTTACAATCTTGTGAACTTTAAGAAAGGCACTATGTATTACTGATTACTTTTTGTGAAAATAACATTCCTAATTGGGTTTTATCTGTCAGCATTAAAAGTTTTGGGCAGCAGAATAAGCACTTATTGACATTAAGTGGTTCACATAAAGGTGCATCTCATAATATTAGAATATCAGGGAAAAGCTATTTTTTTGTAATTTAATTCAAAAGGTTCCATATAATCTAGATGTATTAGACATGAAGTGATATATTTCAAGCATTATCTTGTGAATGATAATGTAAAATTATTTTGTGACATTTAGTGGTTCACTTATATAAATACAGAGCATGTTTTATGTTTATGTTGTTAAATTATTTGGTCTCACAAGGCTACAGTGCTGCTTGAAAGTATGTGAACCTCTTTAGCCTTTTCAAATTTGATTTAATTTAACCATTATTAATTCATTCTCATATCCAAAGCTTGGATATCAATAAGCTAACGTTGCAGCTGAAATGTTCTCCACATCACAAGACATGATGTGATACCATCTTTTAAGCACAGTAAATGTTTTTGTCCCAACATGTCAGTAGAACTACCCAGAAGTGCTTGTCTATCTACTGGTAGAAAGGCCTGTGTAAAAAGCGAAGTCTGAACTGAAGCTGGGTAGCTGGTTTTACTATAGTACTGGTGCACCCCCTATAATCTCAGATGCACCCCAAGGCATTCTGTTCTGGAACCGGGCCTGCTCTGATCTGCTGGAGGGAAGATGAGCGACGAGTTGGCGGGCGTCCTTTTATTACTTCTCGTCGTTCTTGCAACTCGGTGAGGAATTTACCTTTTTAAGCGTTTCCCTGCGTTTAAAAGTTCAACATTCTCCTGCACGTTGGATTGTGGTCGTCTTTTGTCTTTTTGCGTTTTATGAACATCTTGGCGCACGATACGAATCCATGGCATGCACGCACGCACACACACACACACACACACACACACACACACACACACACACACCGCTACTGCAGGCCGTCACGCGACATGAATCCATCTCATGATAACTAACGTTTGTCTTGAGACCATCTCAGAGACAAGTTTTTTTTCATGTATTTCTCCTCCTTCTCCACCAGCTCCGACCAGCTGGACCACAGCTCCGACCCCCAGGACCCCCACCACGGCCCTGTCCGTCAGGTCATGGCCCCCCGGAGCCACCAGGCGGACGCCACTCACATCCTCAACAACTTACTGAAGGAGTACGACAAGACGCTCCGACCCGATATCGGTGGTGAGTCCAAAGCTGCTCTGTTATTATACATTTGATGTTAATATGTGTTATATATGTTATAACTGCTGTGATGTTTTGTTTCGTACCTCTATCTATCCATCGATCGATCTATGTAGACCGTAAGAGCCCCCCCCCCCACACACACACACACACACACACACACTTTACATGCAGTCATGTCAACGTCATCTCCACAGGCAGCCTTTATCCTACTTGCAGAGTATGTGACATCAGTGTATTCTGGGGTCCTGAGTGTTGTTGGAGCTGTGTGGTCCCGTGTGGTTGTTGTACTGGGAGCAGGCTGGCTGTGCCTCTCTCTGTCTCTGCCCACCGTGCTGCTGACGTTTGGCTGAGGAGGATGAATCCACCGTTTGGACCAGCCACTGACTGTGTGCTGTAGGAATCCATCTCTGGCTAAAATCCGCAACACAAAACAAAAGCAGTTGTAAAAAACATGAAACACTTGTTTACAGCGCTCACGTACAACTATAGATGATACCAGGGACGTCCCGATGCGATCCACGGTGTCGGTCCGATATTGGCCCAGTACGCTGGATCGGATATCGGACATAAGATAAACACGATCTGATCCGCGCAGCGTGTCACGTGATAACAACAGTAGTCGCCAATCAGTCGCATGCGCATGAGAGCTACCTGTTGAACGGTCATGTGAGCGGTGTGGCAGTAGTCCATCCTTAAAGGAGACATGTTGTGGTGTTTTCCACAAGTAAGTAAACGTAGTATATGAGTTCCAGAAAACATGTTGTTGAAGCTGTTTGTTTGAGCACAGTATATCACACTAACCTTTGGTCAACTCCAGATGTCGCCCACCGTCTTCTCTGTGCCAAATATCCCGGTTACATGCCGCCAGTCCGACATGCTGTGGGGGGGGGGGGGGGGGGGGTGTGGGGTGTTACCGAGGAAGGTGGGGAGGAGGGGGAGAGAGAGAGAGAGAGAGAGAGAGAGAGACTAAAACATCTTAAGGCACTTATGTAAGCATTATTTAGTAATAAAAGGAGAATGATGATGGGCTGAACACATGAGAACATTCAGTTGATCCACTGAGTTGTTTATTATCATTATGCTTCATGAACAAATACAACAGAAAAATGGTCCCTTACATGTACACAATAAACACAAGGACTGAAACAATAGAAGCTGCAGACTTTACTAATCATAAACAGGTGTGCACGTATCTTTAATAACTGAACATGTTCTGCGGCCGTTTGGTTCCCAACAGAACAAAAGGAATCAAGATTCAGTTTAAAGTCATTTACAACATGCAACATTATCCCATAGACCTCTTGGTTATTATGAATGAAATATAAAATCTGATTAGGACAACAATGATGATATCATAGTCCATAGAACAAACATGTTTATGTCTGAAAATTACAAATATATAGTTGCATAGAAAAACATGTGATTTACCATCAATAGGTATTTAATATACATTTCAAATTAAAAATGAGATCTTAATAAAAGCTGCTTAGCGAAACCTATGGGAGATCCTTAAAGTCTCTTCCTTTCATGATTCATCATCATCAACTTTTAGGAAGCCCCATAAAAAGGAGAGGGAGGGGGAGACGGGGGGGAGGGAGACGGGGGGAGGAGGGGGAGGGGGAGACGGGGGGAGGAGGGGGAGACGGGGGGAGAGGGAGACGGGGGGGGAGATGCGAGAGAAAGAGAGCGAGAGGGAGACTATAACTGCCCTAGAGACACTGACGCAAAAGCAGTGTGTGCGTGCGTTTCTGTGTGTGTGTGTGTGTGTGTGTGTGTGTGTGTGTTTCTGTGTGTGTGTGTGTGCGTTTCTGTGTGTGTGCGTTTCTGTGTGTGTGTGTGTGTATATGCGTGTTTGTGTGTGTGTGTGTGTCCCGTCCGGGACACACACCCCAACGGGGTGTGTGTACGTGTGTCCCGACGGGTACAGAGAGAGAGAGAGAGAGAGAGAGAGAGAGAGAGAGAGAGAGAGAGAGAGAGAGAGAGAGAGAGAGAGAGAGAGAGAGAGAGAGAGAGAGAGACTATAACTCACACAGAGACGCTGACCCGGTCCCGTCCCACCAGAACCCAAACCCAGGGAGGAGGTCCTCCTGGGTGAAGGAGGTCCTGAAGGTGTGGATGTGTGTCAGTGTGTCTGAGGACCCTCCTCCACCTGGGGACACTCTGTAGAAGGACAGAGTGCCAGCAGGCCGGTCCAGATACACTCCTACTCTGGTAGAGCCAGCGGGGCGGAGACGTATGGCTGTCTGTCTACCGTTGTACCAGGCAGAGTAACCACCATCATAACAACCAAGCCTCCAGGACTCGTTGTTCCCTCCAAGCACGCTGTCATAACCCTCTCCTCTCCTTGTGATTCCTCTGTATGTCACTGCTATAGAAACACCTCCTTTCCTCTCTACCTCCCAGTAACAGCGGCCAGTCAGAGCCTCTCTACACAACACCTGCTCCCAGGAGTCAAATCTCTCTGGGTGATCCGGATACGACTGGTCCTCTCCAACCCGCGTCATCTTTCTGTTGTCCTCAGACAGAGAGAGTCGTCTGAAGGCTGTGTTTGGGTCCAGTGTGAGTTCACAGGCATCTGACGGAGAACAAGACATGATGAGCTACTGAACCCTTCTGCATCTTCATCATCATCATCCTCATCATCATCATCATCTTCATCACTAGTGTACTGTTCTTCCTGTTTCACGTTCATCTTCTCTACAAAAATGAACATAGAAAGACTAAATCATATCAGATGATAGCTACTATAGTGGACTAGTGTGCTATAGCTTTAGAAATAGTAGTGCATATTGTTTATAAGATGTTTTAAGTTAAACGTAAATGTAAATCCCATGGGTGTGTGAGTGGTTGTCCCAGTCAAAACAATGAAAAATGTATACACTGAATCTACTCCCGCAATATTTACACAACATACACATATTATACATCAAAACGTTCATCACGATGAGCTGATTAATCCTCTGTAATATCTAAGCTATACTCTACATACTTTTCAAGATATCCGACTTTGAAAGGTTCCAATACACATCCATTGTGATCCACCTGTGTAAACAACAGACTGAACCAGCTGAGCTCACATACAGGCTGGAAACTAACTGTTGGTACCATAGACCTGGTTCATACATACAGTACATAGACATGTACACATACGTACACACACCTACACAAACATACTAGACACACATCAACACAGGCAAACATAGCTACACATACGGATACACAAGTCCACATGTGAATGAGCGGACGTCACCTCCTGCTGTGTGGATGGACTTTCCATCCCAATAGTGAGTGTGTGTTGTGATGAATCAAACAGACACTTACACTTCTTTAGAGCTGGTTTCAGCCTCCACACTCCACCGTGCTCCACACTGGGGGGGAAACAAAGTGAGAGCAGCATGTTGAAACATTCACCTTCATCATCTGCTGTCTCATCACGTTCTACACAACATGAGTTACAGCTGCCTTTTCAAACCACTTCATCTAGCAGCGGCTTGAATCCCTGTAGGAGACTTTGTCCCCGAGTGGAGAGCTGTCCTCTCCATACCTGAGAGTGTCCAGTCTCCAGCGTGGATCCTCCAGTCCAGCAGAGAGCAGCGCAGCTCCAGAGTCTCCTGGGTGATTGTAGCTCAGGTCCAGCTCTCTCAGATGGGAGGGGTTGGAGCTCAGAGCTGAGGCCAGAGAAGCACAGCCTTCCTGTGTGACCAGGCAGCCAGACAACCTGCACACACACACACACACACACACACACACACACACACACACACACACACACACACACACACACGTGTGTGAACTATTACTTTTCTGGAGGTAAATCTTTTCAACGTCCTCTGATGTGGAACTTAACTGTTTGATCATTAAAACTGTAAAGTTTTAGAGTAGAGTAAAAAAACAACTAAAGGGTAAAGGGGTGCACATTCTTTACCATCTTTCACCTCAAACCTAAAATGCAAACACTAGATTTTAGTGGAACTTCAACGGGGAATAAAGACTAACTAGACAGAAAACCACATTCAACACACAAACAGTAATAGTTTTTTTTCATTTAGGCGATTCATTTTTCAGTGACCCAGGAGGTGCTGGAACATGTTCCGGCGTGTTCCGGCTCAAATGAAGCACTGCCCCCTATGCATTCAAAACATTAACTTAAACCTTTTTAAAGTGAGTGAATCTGTTCACATGAATGGACACAGATGGATGGTAGGCAGTGGCGGTTCTACATTGAATTACACCCCGGGCGAGACCCCCTCCGAGCGCCCCCCCCCCCCCCCCTCTCAATTGCAAGAAATTCGAGGTGTGCCTGACTTGAGCCACTCATTCCATTAGAGTGTTGCTCTGTACCGGGCCGTCCATATGGGCAGGAGGGGCGGCGAACTACTTGCAAAAGCATGCTCCCAAAAAGATAGTTTGTAAATCATTGCTCCAAGTCTATTTTTAATGACGTGATCGTCACATTAACTATCTATAGTCTCTGTAGGCTTTCAGACTATTGTTGGTCCGTTGACATCACGTTTTGGATGATGGTGGACGTGGTGGGCGGCGGTTCTAGCTGAGTTTAACGTCTCATGTTGGGGCAGCTCAGCGACCGTGTTCCTCTGTATGTTGATCACATAACCCTGCAGGCTGCAATAAGGATTTCAATCCGCTAACAGTGGACCCCCGTCCCCCCCTTGTTCGTTATGGAGACCCAGAGGTGAACTGTCCCCCCCCCTCCCCTTTCCCCTTGGTTGGTTCGTTTTAAAGAGTTGTTCGTTCAAACTGATTTGTTCGTGAACGAGCCACCACTACTTCTCATACAGCTTCTCTGACGGCACCTTCTCAGCGAGCAGGGCGCCTGCAGCCGGAGGGGGCGCCAATATGCCAACTCCCCCCACAGTGATATGAGAGATAATAGAAAACGGGTGGCTTAAATCAAGTGATCTGATTGGTTCCCAACTGTTGTATAATGAGCGTATACACACAGCTATGACACCCGTTCAGTTTACAGAGATCCGTATCACTCCACGCCTAACTTGAACTGTTGTTTATTTATATATAAAAGCAATAGCATAGTTCACTGAAGCCTAAAAATGTTGATTGCTGGAGAGGGTGGAAATGTTGTAAAGCAATAGGCACACGGTGAGTGAACTCGATAGTAGGCTAAATTGCCGGCGCACCAAGCTACCAAGCTCGCTTTTTCAAAATTGAGGGGGTCTATGACTTTCATTTCACCATACTTACCTCCATACTTGCGTTTTATAAAAGCAATAAATCACTTCAGTCAGTGAAATGTGCTCATTACACCACAGTTAAGGGGCGTTGTCCGTCCCGACGTGCAGCAGAGGGACGGACAACGCCCCTTAACTGTGGTATAATGAGAATTATTGATAAACAATTATTATTCATTCTTTAATTATTATTTCATAATAGAGCTTTTGAGTTTGACTTTTCACCTTGGTTACACAATATGACGTTGTGTATATTGAGATGTTATAAGTTAACCTCAAAAGATGTTTTCCAATTTATCATAACTTTTATTTTCTACTATTATGTATGTTTTTGTTGTCCCCCCTCTGTCCCTCTCCCCTCCATCCCTCTCCCCCCTCTCCTCCCTCCCCCCTGTCCCTCTCCCCCCTCTGTCCCTACCCCCCTCTGTCCCTCTCCCCCCCTGTGTCCCTCCCCCCCTCTCCCCCCTGTCCCTCTCCTCCTCCCCCCCTCCATCCCTCTCCCCTCCATCCCTCTTCCCCCTGTGTCCCTCCCCCCCTCTGTCCCTCTCCCCCCCTGTGTCCCTCCCCCCCTCTCCCCCCTGTCCCTCTCCTCCTCCCCCCCTCCATCCCTCTCCCCTCCATCCCTCTTCCCCCTGTGTCCCTCCCCCCCTCTGTCACTCTCCCCCCTCTCCCCCCCTGTGTCCCGCTCCCCCCTCTGTCCCTGCCCCCCTCTCCCCCCTCTGTCTTACCCTAAAAATTCACCTCAAAACTAAAATGCAAACACTAGATTTTAGTGGAACTTCAACGGGGAATAAAGACTAACTAGACAGAAAACCACACTCTACACACAAACAGTAATTGTTTTTTTTCATTTAGGCGATTCATTTTTCAGTGACCCAGGAGGTGCTGGAACATGTTCCGGCGTGTTCCGGCTCAAATGAAGCACTGCCCCCTATGCATTCAAAACATTACCTTAAACCTTTTTAAAGTGAGTGAGTCTGTTCACATGAATGGACACAGACGGATGGTAGGCAGTGGCGGTTCTACATTGAATTACCCCCCCCCCCCCCCGAAAGAAACAAACATCCATGTTTTATTGTAACAATATGAGTGAAAGATAAACTTATATTTCTCAATTGCAAGAAATTCGAGGTGTGCCTGACTTGAGCCACTCATTCCATTAGAGTGTTGCTCTGTACCGGGCCGTCCATATGGGGCCGGAGGGGCGGCGAACTACTTGCAAAAGCATGCTCCCAAAAAGATAGTTTGTAAATCATCACTCCAAGTCTATTTTTAATAACGTGATCGTCACATTAACTATCTATAGTCTCTGTAGGCTTTCAGACTATTGTTGGTCTGTTGACATCACGTTTTGGATGATGGTGGACGTGGTGGGCGGCGGTTCTAGCTGAGTTTAACGTCTCATGTTGGGGCAGCTCAGTGACCGCGTTCCTCCGTATGTTGATCACATAACCCTGCAGGCTGCAATAAGGATTTCAATCCCCTAACAGTGGACCCCCGTCCCCCCCCTTGTCCGTTATGGAGACCCAGAGGTGAACTGTCCCCCCCCCTCCCCTTTCCCCTTCTCACTAGTGGTGGATTTCATGATTCGTTTGAATGAATCAGTTTGTGTCGGTCAGTTCGCCAAGAAGAGTCGTTCGTTCGTTCGTTCGTTCGTTCGCATTTCCGGTAGCGGTGAATCATGATTCTCAGTCACTGAGTCGGTCAGACTCGGCTCCTCCCTCGTTCTCATTCTCAAACGAATCACGATCGTGCAATGGTGCAAACGGTCATCAATCAACACAACATTAACTACGTTCCTTTTAGCTGAGGAGTGCTTCATGTTCGGAATCGGGATGTTGTTGCCCGGCTGACTCTCGTGACTTCTCAGTCCTCGAGTCTTCACCGCTAAACACAGTCAGTGCAGTGAACGAACGGCGACTCGCGAGTCAGTGCGACTCAGCGACTAGTGGGTGGAGCTGGGAGTCGAGCCTCGGAGAACGAACGAGACGAACGACGACGAACGAGAGCGGCGAATCAGGTCGGTTGGTTTGTTTTAAAGAGTCGTTCGTTCAAACTGATTCGTTCGTGAACGAGCCACCACTACTTCTCATACAGCTTCTCTGACGGCACCTTCTCAGCGAGCAGGGCGCCTGCAGCCGGAGGGGGCGCCAATATGCCAACTCCCCCACAGTGATATGAGAGATAATAGAAAACGGGTGGCTTAAATCAAGCGATCTGATTGGTTCCCAACTGTTGTATAATGAGCGTATACGCACAGCTATGACGCCCGTTCAGTTTACAGAGATCCGTATCACTCCGCGCCTACTTGAACTGTTGTTTATTTATATATAAAAGCAATAGCATAGTTCACGTATGTGTGTGCGCGAGAATGGCAGTGTGTGTGTGTGTGTGTGTGTGTGGGTGTGTGAGTGGACGAGCGAGGAGAGCGAGCGGTAGCGTGTGTTAGTTTAGTGAAGTAATGAACACTAATGACATTGCCGGTCAAAGTGAAGGGTGTTACCCCCGAGAGAACATCGGCCCTGGAGGGAACGTCTCCCCTGTGCTCCTCGACTACGGTCTGGGAGCCGACAGCAGGAAAATAAAAAAACATTTTCTATATACGCGTGCAGCTGTGAACTCATGTATCGTAATTTATTGTATGATGTTGTACTTGAGGGTTACGATAAGACCTATCATTTAGCGTTCACCACGAATGACTCTGAAAAGCAGTGCCACATTAAAATATGTTTTAAACCATTCAGCGAACAAAAGGCAACAGGCTGATTATCGATTAGGGTGGGGGTGCCACTCAATGACATGCAAACGTAGACCGAAGCGTCATCAACACGCCCACTCAACTGGTGTGAAATGCCCACATCCTACTGCTCATTCACATATAAGGTAATTAACATTTCCGCCGGCTAAAATACTACCTGAGGGTAGTCTTTATCAGGAGGTCCAACGTCAGGATAAGTCATTCACATATACGGCCCGTCGGGAGAATAGAGGGAGAATAGACGGTTGTACGTCCATATGTGAAAGCAGCTATAGTATTATGTACTTAATGCATATACATGTTCTAGTACATCTACAGAGATGTTTGGTATATTAGGTTACAACCAGCGGCGGTGCAAGGGGGGGGCTAGCGGGGGCTTAAGCTCCCCCTGAAAAAGGCTGAGCCCCCCCCAAGCCCCCCCTCCCAAAACCACAGTCGTTTGGTTATGACTAATATTTATGGTCAAAAGATGTTTTTAATAATAATGTGGCGAGCAGCACGGGAACGACCAGACGGGAGCCCAAGGTGAGAGAGTTTACAACTCTGGTGACCCACACTCCACACGACCCTGAGAGACTTTATGTAAACACACACACACACACACACACACACACACACACACACACACACACACATCCTATCGCTCTCAACCACGACTGCCTCGGTGCCGCTGACCCTCCCAGGATCCATTGCAGCACTTGGCGACCACAGCCGTGACCGGCACAGTGATATACATATATATCTATTTAGAAAACGGGTGGCTTAAATCAAGCGATCTGATTGGCTCCTAAGTGTTGTTTAGTATCACTCTGCGCCTAACTATAACTGTTGTTTATTTATATATAAAAGCAATAGCATAGTTCACTGAAGCCTAAAAACATGTTGATTGATGGAGAGGGTGGAAATGTTGTAAAGCAATAGGCACACGGTGAGTGAACTCGATAGAAGGCTAAATTGCCGGCGAACCGAGCTACCGTCTCTAGCCTTCTCTCTGAAGGACGCTACAGTGTGTTGCATAGCAACCGCCGTACACTTTGCAGGCAGCCAGGGGGGACTACTTTTTTGTATTCGTTAAGAAAAATGCTTTTCCAACTTTCTCGCTTTTTCAAAATTGAGGGTGTCTATGACTTTCATTTCGCCATACTTACGTAAACGTTTTTCACGACAGTCAGTGAAATGTTCTCATTATACCACAGTTAAGTGTTAACTGTGGTATAATGAGAACATACCACAGCCTGTCATGAGCTATTGCTTAAATATATATATATATATATATATATTAGTGGTGGGCATAGATACATTTTTTTAATCTATGCCCTATCTTGGAATTAATCTAGATTAATCTAGATTAAAATGGCTCATTTGAATTCTGCCGAAGGCATTCATAATGAGTGTGTGCTACCTAAATAATGACTAAAAGTAAGTCTTTGAGAACGGGTTTCTCAAGCCAGGTGGCGCATTAGACCAGGGGCTCATCTCCTGTTTCCATCACAAACTACACCTGTGGTGTAATTGAGATGAAGATGATGAACCAGCTGTGGGCGTCCTGCTGGACGTGTCTCCTCCTCTCCGTGTTGCTGTGTGAGCCCGTGTTGTGCAAAGGAGGTCCCGGTGGCTCCAGGGGCTCCTCGCGAGGCACCTCCTCGCGCAGCACAAACGCGGGAAAATATAACGGCGCCGCGACGCGTTCTCGCTACAGGTCCAACGGGACGCTCGTCTCCGGTGCGCGTCGCGGCAGCAGCGGCAGCCGGGGCGGCGGTGGCGGTGGCGTTGACGGCAGACGGCTGGTACGCGTCCGCCTACCGCCGTACCAAGGCGGGCAGCTCGGAGGAGTGTCATCGCTCACCCAAGTTGTTTCTATTATCATTGCTACATTGTCTCCAGCATATGGAGCGATTATGGACAGTATATTTTATTAAACACTCAGCCTCTGGTTAGTTCAACTTTGAGAATAGATTAACGGCGATATTTTTTTTATCGCCCGATAAGAGTCTCGCGTTAACGCAGCACATTAACGCTGATATCGGCCCACCACTAATATATATATATATATATATATATATATGAAGACATCAAACTGACTTATATGTTACAAAACTGAACTATGAAATCATATTTTTCATTTGCGTAAGTGATGACCGTTGCTGCTTGTTGAGTGATTTGATTGGTTGATTTGTTATCATATTGTAGTGTGTAGTAGGGTTAGTTA
>NW_028179771.1:0-13336 GCF_964030765.1 Micromesistius poutassou | reverse complement strand
GGTGGTTTAACTCTCGAAAGACAGTCGTACTGACCGGATCAGGAAACGTCTACAAGAACACTGTGTTTGGATGTTTGGCCGTTGGCTATAACAGGGTGCTCCCACTGTAGGCCTGAACTCCCAACTACATGGGGTGATGATGTTACGAGCCAAAAATGTGCTGACACAATAACTTCCCCCATTCACTCCACCACTCACGTTTTCACTCATGCACTGCTCTTCTATGTGCAAGACCATGTGCAGAACATAATGAGGATCACGTTATGGGGGCCGGCTGCACTATTACTCCTACTTCTGAGCTGTCAGATCAGGACTCAACGTTACTACCGGTACTAGCGTTACTACTGGATGCTTGTGAGAATAACCGAGAGACGCATGCACTGCTCTTCCCTGTGCAAGACCATGTGCAGAACCTAATAAGGATCACGTTATGGGGGCCGGCTGCACTATTACTCCTACTTCTGAGCTGTCAGATCAGGACCAGACTGGTCCCCCCCACATAACTGATTCAATGAGAATAACTGATTCAAATGAGGTGTCAACGTTAAGACACTGGTCGAACGGAGAGTCACTAAACCGGCTACCGGCGTCCCCCTAAGCGCCCAGGTGAGCCGGCGCTGTCATCCTGAGTCCCACTAGAGCCACAGATAGCGCCAGCTAGCTATCCGAGCTAGCCATCGTGGAACACGGCAGTTTGACAAGTGGAGAGGCCCGGGTGCTAAAGTAGCACAATTAAAGCAGATATCAACCCGTGTCGGACCACCACACACCACTGGGGGACACCGGGCAAGAGAAGCTGACGCAAAACAAACGCGTTGAACCCCATTAGAGTTTGTGATAGTGACACTGCGAGACATGCCTGGATTAGCATGTCCATTCAATGATGCCATTTTTGCTAAGCTAAGTAGCTACGGCTAACGCTAACTAGTTATGCTAGCCGAAATGAGATGGGCACCGCGGACGGATTTAGAAATCAGGACTAGTATCTCACCAGGATCCTCTTGAAGAGCGCGTTCTCCTTCGGCGGTAGAGTTATTGTCGGCATTGTTGTGATTGGAGATCAGTTCCTCGGCTCGACCTCAGCACATGTAGCTAAAGTTAGCTCCACTTCAGTCAGAGCGAGCGGAGAGCGGTGCGATCTTCTTCTCGACAGCTCGGCCCTTGTTCTCCTAAGTCACTCCGCTCGACGGCTCGGCGCTCCACCTCCCGCCCTGCCGCTCCTCACGTGGGGACGACGGGACGAGGCCCCAGTCAAAATGGCCGCGTCGTTTTTTCGCACGGGATTGATGGAGAGGTTCATGTTTGTAGGTGATCCATGTGTCACATTGACGCCGTGTGAGGTTTGGAACGAGAGGGAGAAAATAGCACTGTGGCAACTATGGTTCTTTTTAAGTTTTATTCTTTCTTTATTATTCTCTAGAAAATTTGGGACCCTACTCCTTCAATAATTGTTCACCACTCCATTCCAATTTTAATTTTAAAATATTTGAAACTTTTTAAGATATATTTTTAAAATATTTTAAAATATTTTTTAAGTCAATGTCATTCTCTGACACTTGAACAACTTCATACTTCGTAACTTGGTACATTTTTTTTTTTAACAAATCAACACACTTGTAGGCTATCTTAAATTATTGCTAAACAGATTCTGGATATCATTTATACTTGTAATTTCTTGACAGAATGACAGTTTAACAGTTTAATTTCATTCCGGCTTTGTATATTTTCAGTTGGTCCCTACAGCGTCAATATTTAACCTAGAAACACAATGCCAAGCTTAAACGGTTACCTTATGTCTTGTTACACTGGCTCAAAAAATATGAATCAATTGGAAATATGATTATATATCGGGCGTTTGTCTGTGCGTCCGTTAGCCATATAAACCCCCGTTTATATGGCTAGAGGCTATAGGTGCTGGCTACATATGCGGTGGACTCCCGGTAGTAGCTGGATACTAACAGCAATGCTTTAATTTTTTTTTTTTCACGCCACGCTACACCATATGAAAGCTGAGACTCAAAGGAATCCAACGGTATAAGCCTCATCATTTTGTGAGCTTATTTCGATGAACTAGATGTGAAGGGAGAAGGTCAATAACATACCATTCCAAGTTACTAACACACACACACACACACACACACACACACACACACACACACACACACACACACACACACACACTAGCAGAACAGCTCAGCTATTTAATATTTTATCTTAAATGTATTCACTCTTTATCACATTAGCTATTTGTTTAACTATTTTGACTTTATTTGTTTCCAACCATTTTAATATTATGAAACGGTGTGCATTTTTACATAGTTTACTCAATTCTAGACTCAAATCTGTTCAAATCCCTTCACTTTATTTAAGCCATTTAAGATTTATTTTACGTCTTAAACTATGTTCCACTGTACTAAAACACATTTTCAACCTCACTTTGCACTACAGCACTCACCGCATTTTCTGCAGGAAATACATTTTCTAGATTTCAAATGTCACCCAAAAGAAGAAGAAGAAGAAACAGGGCAAAAATTTTGAAAGTTGAAATCCTTCTGCTGTTGTTTCTGCTTTGCCCCTATTTCACCGTCAGAATTTAATTGAGCGTCGACAATCGGCTTGGAAATAGTTTTATTAAAATGTCCAATGTTTAACCTGGTCTCTGTTGTATATTTAAATTTGGGATAACTCATATAACTGATAACAGATAACAGTGAGAACGAATTGTGGTTCCCACAATATGCCACATATGGACAGTTCTGGTGAAGGCCCGATAGAGGGCGCCCTTACAGCGCAAAACATGGCGGTGTGCGCCATGGTGCGCACCCGTGTTCAGGTTTGTTACCGGTTGGCGACAGTCGGTTAGATTACCTACTTCATATTAAGATCGTTCAATGTCATGGATTATGCTTTAAGCATAAACATGAAATAGACCCAAAGCCAGAGAACTATCACATGAATGAATGTTGCGACACAGTAGGTTAGACCTTATCTCGTGGCCTTCTTACTTCCCCACCACACCAGCAGTTACCAAATTAATCAAACTGACAGCATACACATTTTTTCTCTCCCTTATTTTCTCCGACTCTGCACGTCTGCAGTCTTGCTTCTTTCCCATATGTATTTAGTTGCGATTAAGTATTTCTGTCTGTCAGTGGATTCTCAAAACATTTACCCAGCGTTTAGTTCACATTTCAGTGTTTGTTTCTTAGCATTGAGCAGAGCTCGGTGAATAAACATTCTGATTTGCAAAACCAGACTCCTGTCTTGTCTTAAAACCGGTTGAATAACACCAAAAGCTTTAGTTAACATATTCTGTTTGCATGCAGCGTGTCACTCACACAAACAAACCGCTCCAGTTCCCCTTGGATGCAGTTCTTTGTAGACACACACTTTAAGCAGACAATACCCTAGCTGCTTGGTGCCTATACTGAGCATATAAATGACTGAGGATTTAGACTGGCAGAACATTCATCACTTTGTTGACTCAACAGCCGCAGGCCACCGCTAATTTCAATATCCTTGTGTTCTAGTTTGAGGCAATTTTTTCCCAGGCAAACTAACCAAGAACAAACATCCACCTCGCAGACGTTAAAACTGCCAGCTCCTCACTCCCACTCCCCAGCCGCGATCAACAGGCCGGTCTCTGGGGATAGGAGGGCGGCTCCTGCGGCCTCAGTGCCTCTGCAGCCAGGGTTGCCAGATCGGGCTGGAAATCTGTCCCAATCTGGCAACGCTGACTGGCGTTGGTCTCCGAGCTTGGGATGTGTTCAACCACGTGCGTCCAGCGCGAAACCCGTCCTCGCAAATTGTCCCCCCTACTGCGTCATCCTCCCTACCTGCCTCCCACTCTCCCTCCTCGTCCTTCACTCTCACTCTTCCTCCGCGTCCCTCTCTCTGTCCTCGGCGGTGTCGCGGCTCAACATGAGTAATGATGTTGTCATCTCTGCAAGACTCCATTCATCAATGTCAGATGGGTGAGCGAACAAATAAGTGCGTGTATGTGTGCATGAGGTGCGTGTGTGTGTGTGTGTGTGTGTGTGTGTGTGTGTGTGTGTGTGTGTGTGTGTGTGTGTGTGTGTGTGTGTGCGCGTCCGTGCGTTCGTCGTGCGTGTGATGGGGGGGTTTTTGCACAAAAGTAATGAAGAAACAGGGCTTAACAGAAATACAAACACAATGGATGTGATGAGAAAGTACGGAGGTAGAGGAAGGGTCTAAGTGGTGAAGACATACTGGAAAGGGGAGGATGAGGATGAGTGAAGATGAAGAAGTGAATAAAGAAATAAAGGAAACGGAGCAGAACGTGTGTTCGGTTTCTGTCCTCACAGGAGGAGATACCAGGAAGGCTGAGTTTCATATTCCCATTTACTTGTTGATAAAAAAAAAAAAGTATCTGGGTTTAGGCACATGCAAGTGTAAGTAGCCTAATTACCTCTTAATAGATAAAAATATTATGGCTGTAATTACTCTGATGAATTAGTCTGATGCGTAACGCTGTCTGGGTGTTCATTTGCCATCTTTTGAAAACGGAAACCTTGTAGCAAACATGGCATTTTGGCATGCCGGATTACTGGAAGACGGTAGCACTGCGCTGGCACACAGAATTTCAGCATTATAACGTGTTTGCAAGAAAATACATTGGAGATAGACCAAAAGGTTCATTTAATATGATCAGCGAGAACAATCTCTCTTTATTGTATCTTTTTTGAAAAACCAAAACGTTTTTTGTAACTCTTTTTGTTAACATTTCAGAACTCCTCCAGAACTGTACAGGATAAAAAGAAAATAAGCACTGCTTTAAAACAGAGTCCAATCTGAAACTAGAAAAAAAGGTGAAAATAAAAATAAGAGGGAGGTTTACAATACAAATTAGTAGTAAGACATTGTCTGAAGTGCAATGGCATAGCTCAGATGGGTTAAAAGGTGGGAAACAAAAAACGAAAAACGTCTCAAAATAAAAATATTTTTCTATTTTTCCAACAAACATTAAATTCTTTACAGAGTAGAGACTGTATTATCTGCTGTATTTAAACCTGTAAAAACATATTTACAAATATCCATCATCTTTTATATACTTTTTCTGATAATCACATATATGTCAGCACCAGTAAAAAAAAACAACCTCAAGGACAAACAGAACAGATCCAAACGAGAACATCAACAACAGTTTCATTAAAAGGTCGTCTACATTTGACTTGGTCTTGGTCCCGGTTGATATTTGGAGAAAGCTTTTTTTTCTTTCCTTCCTTCTAACTTTTTCAGTCCTCGAACCCTTGCTTTGAAGCAGCCAAGAAGCAGTAGAAAGTATGACTTTTGAGACCTCAACCTTTGACCGAGAAGCGTTTCTACTCCCCCCCTCTCCCCTTGCCCCCCTTGTCACAGCAGCTACGCTACGGTCTAACCCGTTCTACACGGTTCTCGGCAGTGTCCCTCCCACACTGTCCGCAGACTTGGACTGGTATTGAAATGGCAGAAGGTTGGAGGATATGGTATCCTTGTATCGGAGTTCGCTCTCGTTCTTCTTGTGAAAGCGGGGCTGGACCCCCACCACTGTAACTTATGTGCGGAAAAACAAAAACATCACCATCCATTTGAGACTCACGATCACTCGAGGAACAGCTGGTCGGCGTCACGACGTGACAAAATAACCAGGAATCTGCCCGGGGCTTGGGCGCTACCAAGTGTGGCAATGCACGCAGGGGACACACTACAGGACGAAGAGTTGTATTTAAAGGGATGGACTACACCACACCGACAACCACGAGAAAAAAAAACTTTTAGATGGTAGCAAAAGGTTTAGTTTACACAGAAAAAAGGCTTTTTGGCTTGTTTACGGTGTCTACCTTGCTTTCTGGTCTTACGATGCAGAGCACATTCAAATGCATCACTCGTGAATCACATGTCGTTCATTGTGGAGGAGTGATGAACCCATTGTGTTTGTGATTGATTAGCGCACCATGAAGGCAAACCAGTGTGACGTTGTCTGACTGAAACCCAGGGCCTAAAATGGGCTTTAATTAACGACATGCATTGTGTTTTCTCTTTTCTTGTTGGTGAAGGATATGAAGAGCCACTCCATCTCATAGAAGCACTGATTCACGTGTGGCAGAGTATTACTTACACTCCCCACACTCTGTTTTCTTGGTTCTCATTATTTTTCTTTTTACGTTTGCAATCAGAACCCAAGTCGCTGTCCCCGTTCGGTCAAGCCTGCTACGAAAATAAAAGCCCTTCCAGAGCTTGGAAGAGTTTGTATTTTCCTGGCGAGGCATTGGGTCAGGGCGGCTTGTCTTTCTTCACAGTTGTGTTACAATAAAAACACTGTTTTCATTATTTGTTCGAGCTGAAAAGCAACAGAGGGGGCGGGTTGGGGGGTTTCTGGCTACGGTACGACAGAACCCAGGGCGGTGTCGGGCCGGGGGGTGGGTGGTGGGGGGGGGCACCAGCTCTGGGTCCCGGTGGGATGGAAGGCTGCGCTGGATTGCGAGGATGTTCTTGTCTTGGAAATGAAAACCGGACTACAACTCCCTTCTCTCTGTCAGCGGAAAATGACATCAATAGCGTTGGCTAAATATTGTGTAAACTGAGCAAACATTTAAATAAAAATAAAAAGTGCCAGGCCTATTTAAGGTCAATCTCTCTCTCTATCTCTCTCTCGCTCTCTCTCTCTCTCTCTCTCTCACACTAAAATAAAGTCACTTGTGGTGTTTGAATACATTCAATTCAATCCAGCCATCCCCTTGTATGTTTCATTCTGATATATATCTATATAGATATAGATATATATATCTATATCTATAGATATAGATATATATATATATATATATGTGTCTATGTGTGTGTGTGTGTGTGTGTGTCTCTGCATTGACAAATGTTGAGAATAAGTAAATATGTGTCTGTTAGCTGCCTGGCAGACCGGCCCGTATGCTCCCCCTCTCTGGCTGACCGTGTGGTTTGTGTGGCGTCCAAGTACCTGCCATAGCTGCCGGTTCTCTCACTGTCTCCGTGTCTCTTCACAACACAAGGGTCCACACACACTCAGGGGCACATGCACACGTTCGTTCTCCGCACACACACACACACTTCATAAAGGTACGCATGCACACCCTCACACACTTTTTCTTCTTCACATTGACACATACACTTACGTACACACACACACACACACACTTGTTTCTTCACATTGACACATACCCACACCCACACCCACACACTTGTTTCTTCACATTAACACACACATACACATACCCACACCCACACCCACACACTTGTTTCTTCACATTGACACACACATACACATACGCACACACACACACACACACACACTTGCACACACACAACGAGCGCCAGTGCTTGGCTGGGGTTTAATCCCGGTCGGTGCCACTAGAGGGCAGAGTGAGCCTGTGTGGCACCGCAGTCGGACGTTACTTATCGTATTGGGGGGCTTTTTCACAGTTTAACTAGTGAGGGGAGTGTAGACAGCCAAGAGAGTGGCCCTCAAGGTAGCAACGGGGGGGGGGGGTGGGGGGTGGGGGGGGGGGCGGTGGAGAAATCAGAGGATGAGGGGAGAGAAAGCGCCTCCACTTAGCTCCCTTTCTCTCCCTCCCTCTCTCTCTCCATTGCTCCATTGTTCTCCTCTGCCTTTCACACGGAGGACTCGAGCGTCTGAAGCAAAGCACTGGGTGGGGCTGCAGAGAGGAGATGGACACACACACACACACACACACACACACACACATGCGCGCACACACACACACACACACGCACACGCACATACACGCAGACACACCCACACACAAAGACACATGAAAACAGTCCCGTCTTCCCCTTCATTATTAATATCCATTTAACCCACGTTTGAAGCCGAGGCCTTTAAGAGGGGTGGGGTGTTGATGCTTCAAACTTTGTAACACAATGAATGGCATCACGTCACTTGACTGCTGGGAGCTTAGAGAGTTGGTGGATACATGAATCTGGATGGATGGATGGATGATGGATTTTCACTAATACTATTCTGTGCCTCTACAGCTTGGTCTCAAACAAACAAACACCCGTGTTGCTCACACACACACGCGCACACACACACACACACACACACACACACACACACACTCACGCACAACCACACACACACACACACACACACAAACGCATTCACGCAACAACAAACCAAAATACATGCCAGCCACAAGTCTGTGTCGTGTTCTCAGTCCGTACTGTAGAAAATATGCAGCCCAAAGTCCGTTGGCTATTGGTTGGGGAAAAACTCCTCCATCCAACCGTCGCTCGAGTCCAGCTCCGCCCCTGAGCCGTCCCCTAGTCCGAAGGCTCCTCCCCCCGGGGGCCCGCCCACGTAGCCGTACGACGACATGTCCTGATTGGCTGTCCTCTGGTAGCCCTGGGGCGGACCCCCCACCCCCACGCCCCCTGGTCCGTAAGGCCCGCCTCCCCCAGCGCCGCCCACGATCCCCGGCCCCCCGGGGCCCGGCCCGAAGCCCCCCATCCCGGCCATGCCCTGCCCCATCACCCCTTGGTTCATGACCATGGGCCGGGTCTGGTTAGTCCTGGGCTGGCCGCCCATGTGGGGGCCCATCATCGGGCCCCCCATGCCCGCCGCCGGGTGGCCCACTCTGGGGTCCATACCCTGGGCCATCCCCTGCCCCGGGCCCTGGAAGTGTTGCTTGGGCATGCGCGGGGGTTGACCCTGTTGCATGACGTAGCCCTGGGGGGCCCCGAACCCCACCATGTCCCCGCCGCCCCCGCCTGTAGTCCTGCCCACCCCTGCCGTCATGGCCTGGAGACCCTGTCCCTGCTGCTGGGGCCAGCCGCCCGGCACCATCCCGCCGCCGCCGCCGCCGGGGCCCCCGCCCCCCACCCCCAGCATGCTTTGCAGTCTCTGCGCCTGGGCCTTTGCGTTGGGGGGCCCTTTGAGGGCCTGTTGGGACATGGAGTTCATCAACATCCCCTGGCCCCCGTACGCTCCGCCGCCGCCGCCGCCGCCGCCGCCCCCGGCTCCTCCCGGCATTCCCCCGACCCCGGGGCCGCCCCCCGCCTGCCTTGGCGGACCTCCAGCGGGGTTGTGCTGGGGTGGGAGTCCCATCGGGGCTCCCACGCTTTGGCTCTGGTGCTGCTGCTGCTGCTGCTGCTGCTGCTGCTGGTGGACCATTTGGTTCATGGCCGGGTTGAGACCGTACAGGGAGGCCTGGTTGGAGCCCTGCCCACTGTACGTGAGGCTCATGTCGGGTTGGGGTCCGACCGAGCCACCCTGGGCCTGGACAGAGCCCATCTGCACCATCTGCTGCTGGTTCTGCTGCTGCTGCTGCTGCTGCTGCTGCTGCTGCTGCTGCTGGAGCAGGCGAGCGGCCCGGATGTTCTGCAGAGTCTGGTTCCTCGAGGCCATCTCTTGAGGAGTGCCTGTGGAGGGAGGAGCGTGTGGAGAGACGTTGGAGAGACGGCCTAGAACGTGAGAGTTCTAGTTCTAGCTAGATACCGAGACATCCTTAAAGGTGACACATTATACCACCAGGTGTGGAGTGTGATTAGCCGCTACGAGCCGTTTTGAAAATCTGCCTCTTCTGACATCACAAGTGGGCGTGTCCACCTAGATGTGTGACCGATAGATGAGCAACGTTTGCTACGGTCCACCGGGTAGACTGATCTATCCAGCATGCATCTAGAGGCAGATTCCAAACGGCTTGTAACGGCTAATCACACTCACACCTGGTGGTGTAATATGTCACCTTTAAGAGTGGGCTCCCTAAGTGTGTTGTTATTGTAGAATATTGGACAAAAAAACATTTGATTGAAGTTGATGGAAGGGGTTTAATTTTTTAATTGGTAATTAAAAAAAAGGGCTATGATCTAAAATGAAACAGTATTATAGTACATTTAAAATAAAACTAAACTTGGCGCACAACACTTTTTTTGAACATAGAACCAAATGGCAGCGAGCCCGACGAGACGAGCTAGTGTGGAAATTAAAGTAAAGCCCTGAATAAACCAAGTTCTGACACAGCTCCACTAATCCTCCAGCTTACAGCTAGCGCCGTTTCAACCGCTAACCGGTTGCCATTAAGGACACCACCGCCACGGAGCCTTGAGACCGACTTAACGTCATCTGAAGTATCTAGATAACCTGGCCGGTGAACCTGGCCTCGCGGTGAGACGTCGTGTACTGCCGTCCTAACACACATTTGAGGGGTGTTGATGTTAATGTTTAATGCTACATTTGAGGGGTGGCCTGTTTGCTTGAGCAAATACTGAAACATGCATTTTCAGATGCAGTGCTTTAAATTTATTTTCAATAAATGTAAAAATGAAATCCATTGAAATGCATCGTTTTGAAATGTACACAGGGACATCTTAAAAAACGTGTGAATCTGTTTGCCAGATGTCAGATGCGTGTCATCGCCGATGCATCTGTGGTTTGAACTACATCGATTTTTGTGTAGCGAGGTTCTTGACTTGGGGAGGAACAGGAAACATGTTTTGAAGGACAATCTCTTCAACCAATCAAATATGTTGGACTTTGGGCCAATCACGTTCCATGTGCACATTGTTGTAATTGTAAACTGACTCCACCACCGAGTAGTCACGAGTTGGAAGTCCAGAAGCCATCAAAGCCACAACCGTGGAAGTGCTCTGAAAGTATCTTGTGTCTCTCGGCCTGACATACATACACACGCATGGCTCTAAAGAGACATACTATTCTGGGTGATTTGCACTCTTGGTGTCCTGTCACTCCTCCCTTGTCTTCATCACTCTTCATCTGTCCTCATCCTTGCGTCACCCACTCATTCTTTCCCGTATTCTGTAGCCCCAGCCCACCAGACCATGTCCTGTCTGCTCCACCACCAGCCCACCACCCTCTCCTTCGCCACCAGCACAATACCATCACCTCCCCTCCCTTCTCCCCCTCTCTCCCCCCTCCCTCCAACTCCTTCTCCCCCTCTCTCCTCTCTCCATCGCTCCCTCTCTCCTCTCTCTCTCCCTCCCTCTCACCCCTTCTCCCCCTCTCTCTCCCTCCCTCCCACTTCTTCTCCCCCTCTCTCTCCCTTCCTCCCACTCTCCATCCCTCCCTCCCTCTCTTTCTCCCTCCCTCTCCCCCACTCCTTCTCCCCCCCTCTCTCCCTCCCTCCCTCTCCATCCCTCCTTCTTCTCTCCATCCCTCCCTCCTTTATTACTCTCAGCCGACTTCACCGGAACTCTAGGGGATCCAGGACCGACAGGTTGCCTTGGTAACAGGCAGAAGTGGAATATGCCTTATCTATCAAAGGTGGGAGGGAGGGAGGGAGGGAGGGAGGGAGGGAACATTTGAGGAGGAAGAAGGGAAAGAGAGGCAGGGGAATGCTGAAGAGCATTAACAAACATCTTGTGGAAGTGTGTCAGGGCCTCTCTGTTAGGTTTACACTGTTACCATAAGGCTTAGACTGCCAGCAATAAATGGCCACTCTAGGGTGTGTCTACATGGACGGTTTTGTTGTTGTCGGGGGCCACCATGTATCCCATCATGATAGCGAGGGTACCCTTTTGCCTCTGTCGAGTTTATCCTCACCGTTACACACTCTAACGCTAATATTTGATAGCTGTATTTTCTCGGTACGTTTTACATCAGATTGTGAGAAGGAAAATACCCTGTGATATATATATATATATATATATACAATGATATATATATCGTTGTATGAGCCAAATAACTCATGTCTGTATTATACATGAACCATAACATGAGTATAACATTTATTTTCCATTATTTTGTCTATAAGCTGTAGAACAATATGGGATGCACGTGTTTGTCTTTGTGTGTGTGTGTGTGTGTGTGTGTGTGTGTACGTGTACGTGTGTTTGGTTTCTCGTGTGTGTGTGTGTGTGCTTTGTGTTTGTGTGTTTGGTTTCTAATGTGTGTGTGTGTGTATGTGTCTGTATGTCTGCATGTGTGTATATGTGGTTGTGTGTGTGTGTTTGTGTGTGTGTGTGTGTGTGTGTGTGTGTGTGTGTGTGTGTGTGTGTGTGTGTGTGTGTGTGTGTGTGTGTGTGTGTGTGTGTTACCTTGGTACTGATTGACTTGGGGGTAAGGATTCCTCTGGCCCTGACCCATCTGCCGCGGAAGATGTTGCTGCTGTTGAAGCTAAAACACGCACACACACACACACACACACACACACACACGCGCACACACACACACACACACACACACGCACACACACACACACACATTAGAAACCAAACGACACAGCATGTGTAAGAGACATGCTGTCACCTCAGTGACACCTTCTTGGTTCTCCGCGGTCCTCCTACGTCGGTGTGCTCTGTAACTGGGTGGGGGGACACTCCACTGTGTCCATGTGCGTGGCTGTGTACACGTTGTGTACTGTGTACATGTCGCGACATGTACCGTTATGTGCTGAGTGCAATAAAACCAAACAAGGTGCGCGCGCAAGGTTTCAACGTAAAGATAACGATTATATATTCCTGCAGAGGTTCGCTTGTGTTCAGCCACTTCCAGTCCGTGGAATATGTCCTATCTAGCGAGTCCTTGTTGAGATGAATTTGTACCTGGGTGGTACAGGGGGGTATTCTATGGGTTGGTTTGAGAGCCGTGCTATTGAGCCTTCCCTATAGAAACCGACCCAGTGCAGCGCGGAGGCCTCAAGAGCTGCCGGGCGGCTCACACACACGTATCTATTATTGGTAGTTGCTGCAGACAGTGAGCACACCAGCTCCTCAGTCTGCTGAATGTTGAATCACTTACCCAGTAGCACAAGGCCTTGTTTATTTAAGTGCCCGTGTAATAGCCATTTAACGGCATTGGCAAAAAAAAAACAGAAGAATCCGGGACCTCCTCGATGGATTTGCCTGTGTGCCTTTATGTGTGTGCGTGCGTGTGCCTGTGTGTGTGTTTCCATGTGTGTGTGTGTGTGTGTGTGTGCGTGTGTGTGTGCGCGCGGGCTCCACTATCCAATTAAAAAGCAGTGCATTAAGTGTTGACTTCAGAGTTCAGAACAGTTAAACACAGAATTTCCCACATGGAGAGTGAATGAAAAGGAAATCAACAAATTATGACAGCAGGTGGCGCACACACACACACACACACACATATGGACACACACACGCACACACACAGACACACACTCACTCCAGATAAAAGGGAAGCCTGAATGCACGGGCGGGGTTTGTTGAGGATAATTTGCCGATAGAGGAGCTGAGGATTAGCCCTTCTCAATCTCCTGCGCCACTTATGTGCCGGAGTATTAGATTATAATATTATTATATATTCATATAATCACAGATTCACTCGCAAATATATGCTTTACATATGGGTAACCACACACGTGCAAAC
>NW_028179772.1:0-6000 GCF_964030765.1 Micromesistius poutassou | reverse complement strand
CTGTCCAATGTCCATCCCTCCCCCTCCCTCCCTCCCTCCCTCCCTCCCTCCCTCCCTACAGGCTGTCTGTGTCTTATGAGCACCCTAGATCTTGGTTGCCATGACGTTTTACTGCGTATCAATATTACTCCATCTATCACTCTGCATAGAGCCACTGGGGAGGGGGCGGGACTTACAGCTCTCCACAAAGACAATACATACTATACTATACTATATTATATTATATTATACTATATTATACTATACTATACTATACTATATTATATTATATTATACTTTATTATACTATACTATACTATACACTAAAGTAATGTTTTTTCAACGTTCTGCTGGAGGTATGCAGGATTTTATTCCTTTAAGATCAATTGACCATAAAAGAAATACCGCATAAGTAAATATTTTATAAATATGGTTCAGTAAATATTGTATTAACAGCTTGTTATTATTTCAGAAACAGGGTCGCTTTGTGCGTTCCGTCTCACGCGTTCCATGTATGCCAACGTTCCAATGTTTTGTGTCAATTTGTGTTTGGCAATTCAACACACTTGGCTGTCTTGCTGACAGCGTTGCTGACTTTTCTTTCCGCTGTTTCCCACTGGCCGTGGCCTTGTCGCAGTAATGATTGTGTGTAAGGGGGCACTTGCATTCTTTGCTGAGCCACCTCATGCGTTCTGTCTACTCTTTATCATTTGCATAAGAGGGGGTCAGCGAAAGGTCTGAATGACAATTTAGAGAATCTAAAGAGATGTAAAGCAAGGTTCAGGAACTACTGGATTATAGTATACTGTACTATACTCTCCTGCTTTAATATATAGTATACTACACTATGATATAAAATATATTACTGTACTATATATATATATATATATCATTATATATACACCTTACTTTACTCAACTACACTATACTATACTGCACTACACAATAAAATAATAACCTATACTGATCCAAAATCATTGGCATCCCGCTTCCACCAATAAAATCACTGTCTAAAATCATCCAGCACACTGTTAAGGGGGTCCAGGAATCCTCCTGGACTCCTGGACCCCAACCACCCTGCTCACCCCCCCCCCCCCTCCAGCACACTGTTCACAGGGCCCAGAGCCATCCTGGACCCCAACCACCCTGCTCACCCCCCCCTTCCACATCCACCGGTCAGTCCTGCTCCCAAAACAGATTCTTCCCTACTGCAGTACGGATGCTGAACTCACTCAAACACCTTCTTCCATCCAGATACATTTTCCTACAACATGCACAGCACGTTTTATACTTAGATGTGTTGGGTTGTTTCATTTTGGCACAAAGATTTCCACCAGCCTTGGCTTGGCTGTGTGGTTTGAATTGAATAGAGAGAGGGAGAGAGAGAGAGAGAGAGAGAGCTTGAGGGAGAGATGGAACCAAAGTGAAGGCAGATGAGCGATTGCAATAATATAAACAACAAGTGTGTCCATGCACGTGTGTGTGTGTGTGTGTGTGTTTCTCTGTGTGTAATTGACATACCGCCTAAAGACCAAAGCCTGGCTACATGTCCATTAGATCTTTGGTAATGGCTAAAGGTGTTGCATGCATGCATAAGAAAGTTGGTGTGTGTGTGTATGTGTGTGTGTATGTGTGTGTGTGAGTGCTTGCATGGGTGCATGCTTGTGTGCGTGTATGTGTGTGTGTTCAGTAATCATCTGTGTCAGTGTGATTGATGATGGCCACTGTTGCTGTTTAAACATTTAAAAATCTGTCACAGGAGAAGAATTAGAGGAGAGAGGAGACGAGGGGAGAGCAGAGGGGAGGACTTTGAGGAGGAGAGAGGCGAGGAGAGGAATAGGAGAAGGAGAGAGGAGAGAAATTAGAGCAGGAGAGAGGCGAGGAGAGGAATAGGAGGAAGGGAGAGGAGAGGAATAAAGACGAGCAGAGAGGCGAGGAAAGGAACAAGAGGAATGGAGTGGAGAGGAGGTGAGATGAGAGGGGATAGGAGAGAAGGGGAGGAAAGCTAAGATGATATGGAAAGGGATGGAAGAGGAGGAGAGGGGAGAGAAGAGGAGGAGAGGGGAGAGGAGAGGGAAGAGGAGAAGAGAGGAGATGAATGAGAGGAGGAGAGACAGAGAGGCAAGGACAGAGAATGAAATCAAGAAGGGGATAAAAGTGGAATAGAACAAACGCTGTATAGAACTACATATAACTACATATAACTTAACTTATATTCTGTACATATTGTAACGTAATATTATGTTATAAGGGGTGCAGATAGAACAACACCAAACAATGCACCAGCCACACGGTATAACAAAAACATTGGTTGGGATGCTGAGAACAAGGTAAATATTTAAAAGCATATATATTGAATCTTGTAATTTCTGATTAATTTAAATTAAAGTCCTATAGTTCATAGTAAAACTGAACTTTGAGAGCAGAATGTGGACATGCACATCAACATGTACATAAAGATATGGCCACGAGAAAGCACACCGATCCAGGAAGAGTTCTTTGCGGAAATACAACATTTCCCATTAAGCCTTATTAGAATATTCATAATCGTATTTCAGGTGGACCCACTAAACAGGTCAAGGGTCTATCTCAGGCCTGAGGCTAAATATCCTGTAGCAAACAATCTTTGAGTCATTTGCATTATCTCTTCAACCAGGAGTTCGTTTTTTATGTAAAAGAAGAGGGGTGAGGCATCATATTTTTGATTTAAGTTTCTGAAGTAAAGGGTTCGATGTGTACAGATACTATCGTTAAGAACGAAAAATAAAATACATATGCAAACGCAGAGGTGGAAAGAGTGCCGAAAACTCACATAGAGGATTTGAGTCGGATTTCATCAAAGGTCGTTACTTTAGGCTCCCTCCCTGTTTTTATTAAACACATTTATTTTTGTCTGATATCGTCTCTCAGGTTTATCGAATCTCTTCCAAACTTGCAATCCAGCTTCAGCACACTTGAACGAAGACAGGGGTGCACGTTTTGAGAAGATTGGATCTTAAATATTTTGGGGCAATAAAGAAAAGGGTCTCCATATCTCCAATACCTCTTCCCGGTTCATCCGACCTCATCTAAACCATCCTCATCATGGATGGTTCACCCAGCTGAACCATCCATCCATTCTAAACTCATCCAGTCATCCAGTCCCTTCATAAGAGTCATAAGGGCCCCTCCCCAGGAAACCTTCCGCTTTCACCATGACAACGGGACTGTGTGTGTAACTGTGTGTGTGTGTGTGTGTGTGTGTGTGTGTGTGTGTGCGTGTGTCCCAATGGCCGGTTGGCCGGGTTACATAGTGTTTTTATGATAGCCTATGATAGTTGTACTTAGCGCACATACTTGAACCCACCGCTGGCCTCTTGTCTCTCCAGGTCCTCTGCTACTGGAGGTGACATGAGGACCGCGGTGGGGCGGGATTAGTCCGTCATTATGCTCTACCAATAGAGCCACCACAAGATCAAATAATGGTAAGTTCAGATCAAGTATTTTTTAATTTTGCCTTCTAAGTACTGTCTGCCTGTGTCTGCACATGTACACGTGTGTTTGATGAGTCCGATGTATGAGATGAGTCTGATAAATGTGATGAATCCGATGAATGTGATGAGTCTGGTGAATGAGATGAGTCTGAGTTTGACGCACTCAAACCATTCTTTATCTATTTTATACACCAGACAGCGGGGCGAGGCAGCAGAAAGAGGATAGAAATGAAGAAAAGAAAGACAAAGATATTCCATACCCTATTAAAGGTTGTTTCAACATGAAATATGGGATAGCTCATTTCAACGATGTGTTGTTGAGACTGAAAGGGACGCAGACAGACAGGCAGAAAGGCAGACAGACAGACGTGCAGGCTAAGAGGCGGACAGAGACGCAGACAGGGAGACAGACAGACCGACAGAATCGCACAAAGACACACTATTTGTTTGTCAAACAGACAGACAGGCAGCAGAGAGACAGGCAGGTCGCTCGGTTCTCAGGCGCTGGCGTGTAATTCGTCGTTCCACTGCGTCAATTCCCCGACGCTGCCCCGCCCCCCTTTCTCCTCGCCACCATATATGGGCGTCCTGTCCCCCCATGCGCTCAAAGGGATATAATGTTTATGTCTGTGCCGCTCTGCCGATGCCTGACACCCCTGACACAAGGCTGTGTGTACGTGCGTGCGTGTGTGTGTGCGTGTGCATGTGTGTGTGTGTGTGTGTGTGTGCGTGTGTGTGTGTGTGTGTGTGTGTGTGTGTGTGTGTGTGTGTGTGTGTGTGTGTGTTGGCTAGAAAATAGGGTTGGTGGGAGTTGAGAGAGAATAGTGGGAAAAGACCACAAGCAATAAATTGATGGAGAGAGGGAGGGGGGAGAGAGAGAGAGAGAGAGAGAGAGAGAGAGAGAGAGAGAGAGAGAGAGAGAGCGAGAGAGAAGATTATGGGCGGTGGAGGGAGGAAGGGGTGTCAGTGAGAGGGGTGGGGGGGGGGGGGGTCTTTAGATGGGTTTGTGGTGGAGCCGCATGGCATCAGGACAGACACGCCCCATCACACAAGAGCTCAGACATTAACTCCTCTTCTCTTCCACTTTCTCCCCGACATCACTCCTTCCCTTGTTCTCTCCCTCTGTTCCACTCTCTCTCTCTCTCTCTCTCTCTCTGTCTCACTCTCTGTCTCTCTCAATCTCCGTCTCTCTCTCTCTGTCTCACTCTCTCTCTCTCTCTGTCTCTCTCTGTCTCTCTCTCTCTCTCTCTGTCTCTCTCTCTCTCTCCCTCTGTTCCACTCTCTCTCTCTCTCTCTCTCTCTCTCTCTCTCTCTCTCTCTCTCTCTCTCTCTCTCTCTCTCTCTCTCTCTCTCTCTCTCTCTCTCTCTCTCTAGCTGCCCAGCCAAAGCACCTGGCTTCTTTTTCTCCGTCTTCTCTCGCTCCATTTATTCTCTTTTACTCGTGTTTTTTTCCCTTTCTGTGCCCATCCCTTTTCCTTTCTTTTCCCTCTCTTTGTTCCTTCCCTCCCACCTCCTCCTCTCTACCTCCCCAGTTGTTAATCTCTTTCTGCTCTCTCTCTCTCTCTTGCTTTCTATTTATCTCTTACATCTTGCTCTATCCAGCTCCATCCATTACAGTGTAGCTCTCTCACTTCTTTCTTTGGGGTTCTTCCCTCTCTTCAAGTGAAACATCTGGAGGAGGAGAGGACACTGCTGCCTCTCTCTCTCTCTCTCTCTCTCTCTCTCTCTCTCTCTCTCTCTCTCTCTCTCTCTCCCTCCCTGATCCATCTCTCTTTTTTTACCTCCTCTCTCTTTTTCACACTCACTCATTCTCTCCCTCTCTTATCCCTCTCTCTTTTTTACCTCCCCCTCTCTCTCTCTCTCTCTCTCTCACTCTCCGTCTCCCTCCTCTTGCTCACTTTCCCTTCTGTCTCTCTCTCTACCTCCTTTATCTATCTCTCTTTCTCTCTCTCTCTCTCTCTCTCTCTCTCTCTCTCTCTCTCTCTCTCTCTCTCTCTCTCTCTCTCTCTCTCTCTCTCTCTCCAGCCTCTACCCAGAGGGAGTGGACTGTCTGTGGGCAGAGAGAGTCTGGACCACAGGGGTGGATGCCAAAAAAAAAAAAAAAAAAAAGAAACACAAATCCTGGAGCCGGTGACACAGGACCATATGGCGGCGCATTAGGCTGCCCCGCACGCCCCCAACTTGGGACCCGACGCGGAGCGGACAGCCCCCCTGTCTGGAGGAATGGATGGGTGGGTGGGTGGGTGGGTGGGTGGATGGATGGATGGATGGATGGCTGTCAGCCGGGGCCAGGGGGCCGGCCGAGGGCCCTGCAGGTTCCCATGGAGAATTCATATTACCCACGAGCCTCTGGCTCGCACACTAACCACCACACTGGCTGCATGAAAAGACCACCGTGCAAACCAGAGGGCTATGTGTGTTTGGGTTTGTGTGTGTGTGTGTTGTCTGTGTGTGTGTGTGTGTGTGTGTGCGTGCATGCGCGAGTGTGCGTGCGTGCCTGCGTGCGTGGGTAGCGGTGATAAGTGTAAATCTTCACAGTGTGGTCTCG
>NW_028179773.1:0-2500 GCF_964030765.1 Micromesistius poutassou | reverse complement strand
TAAGACTAGAGGAGGTAGAGGTTAAGACTAGAGGAGGTAGAGGTTAAGACTAGAGCAGGTAGAGGTTAAGACTAGAGCAGGTAGAGGTTAAGACTAGAGGAGGTAGAGGTTAAGACTAGAGGAGGTAGAGGTTAAGACTAGAGGAGGTAGAGGTTAAGAGGAGGTAGAGGTTAAGAGGAGGTAGAGGTTAAGACTAGAGGAGGTAGAGGTTAAGACTAGAGGAGGTAGAGGTTAAGACTAGAGGAGGTAGAGGTTAAGACTAGAGGAGGTAGAGGTTAAGACTAGAGGAGGTAGAGGTTAAGAGGAGGTAGAGGTTAAGACTAGAGGAGGTAGAGGTTAAGAGGAGGTAGAGGTTAAGACTAGAGGAGGTAGAGGTTAAGACTAGAGGAGGTAGAGGTTAAGACTAGAGGAGGTAGAGGTTAAGACTAGAGGAGGTAGAGGTTAAGACTAGAGGAGGTAGAGGTTAAGACTAGAGGAGGTAGAGGTTAAGACTAGAGGAGGTAGAGGTTAAGAGGAGGTAGAGGTTAAGACTAGAGGAGGTAGAGGTTAAGAGGAGGTAGAGGTTAAGACTAGAGGAGGTAGAGGTTAAGACTAGAGGAGGTAGAGGTTAAGACTAGAGGAGGTAGAGGTTAAGACTAGAGGAGGTAGAGGTTAAGAGCAGGTAGAGGTTAAGACTAGAGGAGGTAGAGGTTAAGAGGAGGTAGAGGTTAAGACTAGAGGAGGTAGAGGTTAAGACTAGAGGAGGTAGAGGTTAAGACTAGAGGAGGTAGAGGTTAAGACTAGAGCAGGTAGAGGTTAAGACTAGAGGAGGTAGAGGTTAAGACTAGAGGAGGTAGAGGTTAAGACTAGAGCAGGTAGAGGTTAAGACTAGAGGAGGTAGAGGTTAAGACTAGAGCAGGTAGAGGTTAAGACTAGAGGAGGTAGAGGTTAAGACTAGAGGAGGTAGAGGTTAAGACTAGAGCAGGTAGAGGTTAAGACTAGAGGAGGTAGAGGTTAAGACTAGAGCAGGTAGAGGTTAAGAGGAGGTAGAGGTTAAGACTAGAGCAGGTAGAGGTTAAGACTAGAGGAGGTAGAGGTTAAGACTAGAGGAGGTAGAGGTTAAGAGGAGGTAGAGGTTAAGACTAGAGGAGGTAGAGGTTAAGACTAGAGCAGGTAGAGGTTAAGACTAGAGCAGGTAGAGGTTAAGACTAGAGGAGGTAGAGGTTAAGAGGAGGTAGAGGTTAAGACTAGAGGAGGTAGAGGTTAAGACTAGAGCAGGTAGAGGTTAAGACTAGAGGAGGTAGAGGTTAAGAGGAGGTAGAGGTTAAGACTAGAGGAGGTAGAGGTTAAGACTAGAGGAGGTAGAGGTTAAGACTAGAGGAGGTAGAGGTTAAGACTAGAGGAGGTAGAGGTTAAGACTAGAGGAGGTAGAGGTTAAGACTAGAGGAGGTAGAGGTTAAGACTAGAGGAGGTAGAGGTTAAGAGGAGGTAGAGGTTAAGACTAGAGGAGGTAGAGGTTAAGAGGAGGTAGAGGTTAAGACTAGAGGAGGTAGAGGTTAAGAGGAGGTAGAGGTTAAGACTAGAGGAGGTAGAGGTTAAGAGGAGGTAGAGATTAAGACTAGAGGAGGTAGAGGTTAAGAGGAGGTAGAGATTAAGACTAGAGGAGGTATAGGTTAAGACTAGAGGAGGTAGAGGTTAAGACTAGAGGAGGTAGAGGTTAAGACTAGAGGAGGTAGAGGTTAAGACTAGAGGAGGTAGAGGTTAAGACTAGAGGAGGTAGAGGTTAAGACTAGAGGAGGTAGAGGTTAAGAGGAGGTAGAGGTTAAGACTAGAGGAGGTAGAGGTTAAGACTAGAGCAGGTAGAGGTTAAGACTAGAGGAGGTAGAGGTTAAGACTAGAGGAGGTAGAGGTTAAGACTAGAGGAGGTAGAGGTTAAGACTAGAGGAGGTAGAGGTTAAGACTAGAGGAGGTAGAGGTTAAGACTAGAGGAGGTAGAGGTTAAGACTAGAGGAGGTAGAGGTTAAGACTAGAGGAGGTAGAGGTTAAGACTAGAGCAGGTAGAGGTTAAGAGGAGGTAAAGGTCACCTGGAGAATCGCACCAAAGGGTTCATGGATCCCTTTGATGTCCGTTGTGTCTGCGCTTTCTGTTCCACTGCCGTGTCTTTGCACCTTGGGTCACCCTGAAATTATTATTATCTTATACCACAGCGTTGTCGAACACTTGATCCTGATTGGTCAGTAACGTTACAAGGGGGTGCATTAGTTTTAAATAAAACATCATGTGCTGCAATGTGTTAATCCAACATTCAATTAAGGGTCAAGCTGAACTTTTGACCAATAAGGTCACAGATGAAAATAAGGACCTTGTAGTCATTGCTGCGTGGCGGTGTGGTGCTGTTTCAGAACGGAGCTGTCAGCTGTTGGTCCCTGATCCCAGAGCCCTTTAAGAACACGCAGAGGCCCTCCTAATGAGAGGGGCCCTCTCTCAACCACACGGTAAAAATAGAGACCCCAACTCTGC
>NW_028179774.1:0-10196 GCF_964030765.1 Micromesistius poutassou | reverse complement strand
GGGAGAGAAAGAAAGAAGATAGAAGAAGATAGATAGATAGAAGAAGAAGAAAGGTGAAAGAGTTGGAGGAACGTTGGATAGGGAGGTAAAGACGAGGGAGAAGACGGTGAAGGGACACGTCTGCACTCATGCACTCAGGGAATCATTCAACTACTCTCTTTCAAAATGGTATCAGACTGATTTAATGGTGGTCCTTTGGACGTGACGCAGGGCTGTTTCTGCATCTGAACCACGCTCACTCTTTATGCAAGCAGAGGTGAATTTGAACAGCTCTGTGTATTCGAGGTCAGGGTGTTTACCAGACTCGGTGAGATCACACACACACACACACATACACACACTGTACGGTTACCGAAATACTCGTAAACCAAACAACAACTGTATTAATAGATCCCATTATACAACACACACAACCAGACGTAAGGCCTAGATAGCAACACACACACACACACACACACACACACACACACACACACACACACACAGTAAGCAACCTTGAACACATGAATAAACAAGACAATATATCAGCAGGGAGAGGAAGAGATGCAGATAAACAGAGAGAGAGAGAGAGCGAGAGAGAGCGAAAAGAGGGAGGGACAATGGAATACATGAACGAACTGAACCGAAATAGCTCCAAACTCAGCAAAAAACGAAAACGGCTACCTTGAAGGAATGAGAGAAAGAACCAAAGAGAGGATGAAAGCAAGGATGAAAGCAAAGTAGAAAAGATGAAAGAACAAAATAAAGAAAAGAAGCAAAAGGGTTTACGAGTCAGAAATATATGTATAAATGAGAGGAGGAAATGGCAACGGCAGAGCTCTCATTAATATGAAGCATTATGAAACAAAGTATGCCTTCTGAATGCGCATTGTTCATGTTCTCAGCCCGTTTCATCTCCACAACATTACACTAATTGTTCCACATTAGGAAACCTGTTCCCTGCTTAACTTAACTCTGCTCTCCTTTGATGCCTCCCAGTAGGTAATATATGTTTTATAGAATATGTGATGCACTTAGAAATTCCCCTTTCTACATCTACATGCTCCATTTCATCTCAATGGTAATGGAGCCGGTTCACGGTATAATTAACAGGGTATGGCCGCTACAGGGGTGGAGAGGGACATCTATAGCCTTGTTCTTCAACCCGTTGTCGGCGTACCACTGGTGGCACACGAGGGTACTCCAGAGGGTTTGTGGGATTTTATTCTGGAATTAGACCAATACACCATAATAGGAAAAAAATAAATAAAGGTTATTAGCTAATTGAATATAAATATATTATAACATATTCTTATTGTTCAGCAGAAATGAGACTGTAATGTCTAATTATTATTTTAAAAAAAATAGGGTGGCTTTGTGCATCATATGTGTCCCACTTTAATTTTTCCCATTGAGGTTTGTGTTAGTTTGTGTATAAACTGGAAGCATAGGCAGCTTGCATAACAGACGCTGGCACTCTTACACCGGCCACTGCATGGCCTCTACCTCTTTTTTAGCGTTTGTATATTAGGTGGACCGCAAAAGGTCTTAATGACAATTGAGTGGTATACCTCAAAAGCCAAAGGTTGGGAACCACTGATCTATAGAATAGATCCAGTGTTTCCTCGATATGCATTGTCAGCGCCATTGCAAAAAAAAGAATTGCAAAAAAAAATAATGATAAAAAATTTCCATCTATTTTTTCTAAAGCGTGTGATAAATATCAAAGAAATAGCTGAAAATGAACATAAAAGATGAACTTAGTTTCTTCCAAGTTCAAGGCACATTTTCACAATGATCTGGTCTCTCTCAGCAGATACCTTGACTCTGTTGGTTGTTATGTCATATTTGGAAGCTCAATCTGTAAATTTTTCCCAAAAACATCTCACCAGAAGTAACCATTTAAAGGGTTACTTTTCAAAATTTTCCATAGCGTTGCTAGGTTACCAACTTACAGCACCACTGCTACAAAAAAATTGTGCGTGCACCGCCCAGGTACAACAAAACCCTTTCCCCCCGCTGCTGAAAAAAATCCTAGAGGAAACACTGAGACCTATAGACCTAGCTGCCCACATCCAGTGTGACCTAGAGTCTCCCAGGTCATCTCCTTCTCTAACCCCTTTTACTGGTAGGTCTGGTGGTGCTGAAACCCCATTCCATCGAGGGGTTTAACTATTGCGTGTGTATGCGTTAATGGGATTAAATTCTGGCCAATAGCAGCCAGCTAAATCAAACGGAGGGATGGCTGTTTCAACAGCATTACTCAATCAATGGTTTGGGACATTTTACCGTAAATAACATAACAAAAAACATCTGAAATAACCAAATGCTGCATGATTGCTATTAATGCGCTCACCATCAGACGAGTAGAGGCTGTTGTTGATCATGTGCGAGTGGGCGGTGCCATTGGTCTGGTTGGCCAATCCAGGCAGTCCGTGGGAGCTGTCAAACGAGCGGTTGGATGACATGCCGTACTGATCCTGACAGAGAAGAAACAAAAACAACACTGCTCTTAAAGAAAATGATGACGGCTACGTCGGTATAGAGACTGGGATTGTGAAGGCCATGGTTTTGCTCATCAACTGCTTCAATCCTTCCCTTGAGCTCAACCATCCATTAAAACATCCATTGATCCTTCCACCCACCCACCTCCACCAATCTATCTATCCATCCTATCATTTACAGATTCTTTAGTTCTGACAGATTCAGACAGGCGGACAGACAGACAGACGGACAGACAGACAGACGGACAGACAGAGACATAGGGGGTGGAGGGATTTGGGTACGTCAAATCTTGTTTCCTCTCGTCTCTACGGACTAAGTCTACTATTCTCCCTCCCTCCCCTCCCCCCCCCAGCCAAACCCTGTGTGACCAGAGCCTGTCCCTGTTTCCCTCTCTCTCCATTCATACACGCTGCTGTCAGACAGGCCGCCCGGGCACAGAGAGACAGGGAGACAGAGCGAGAGGGAGAGGGGGTGAGAGAGCGAGAGAGAGAGAGAGGAGACAGACAGAGGGAGATTTAAAGGACAAAGGGTGATGGAGGACTGAGGTGAAGGATTCACGGGGGACTTGAGATTCTCACGACCCGCGAGGTTGTCACTGTCGTCAACTCAAACACACCCACACACACACACACCCACACATACCCTATGTGGGTTTAGTCTATGGTGCACGCGAGGGTGTGTGTGAGTGGGTGAGTGATTTATCCGAGAGCTTATTTCCTGACTAAAACAGGCTTCTGAGCAGACAAGCGCGACAAAGACCAGCGTTGAGGAGTAACCTCTGGACTGCCGTGGAGCAGGACCAGGAGTTGGGAGGAGGAGAAGACTGCAGGAGTAAGGAGTAGAGACCAGAGGAGGGTTGTGTGTGTGCGTGCGTGCGTGCGTGCGTGCGTGCATGCGTGCGCGTGTCCGTTTGTGCGTGCATGCCGGCGAGAGATGGGACGGAGGCTTACAGGCCCAATAAAAAGATGGAGGAAAGGAGGAGAACGGAGGAGAAAGGAGCACTAACGCAAGAGCGACGGGAGCGAAGACAAAAGCGGGGCATTTCCCGCCCTTAAGAGCACCCAGTCGGCCAGCCAATAGAAGGCTTTTAGGGCGACCTGGTCTCTTATCCTTCCTGCCTTTCATCCCCTCCTCACCGAGCATCAGGAGGAGAGATGAAGGAGGGGGGGGGGGGGGGGGGGGGGGGGCTTTGAAGCCGGCTAACAGCGTCATCGCTGCCCTGGATGGGGGTGGTGCTCTAGCCTGCCCAGCCTCCTCATGCCCCCCCCCCCCCCCCCCCGCTCCACCTGCCACCAGTAGGGCAGACACTAGGTCTGCCCTAATGTGCCCTGTCTGGTGGGAGGTGTGTTCCTGTAGCAGATCCACACACACACACACACACACACACACCTACAGATCAACCCTCCATTACAGTCTGGCGCATAGGGCTCCGACTCAGATGCCCAAACCCCTCCCCTCTCTCTCTCTGTCCCTCCCTCCATCCCTTCCTCTCCATTTACATCTCCGCATGCCTCTCTAACTCCCCGACACTCTTTGTCTGACGCCCCCGTCGCTGAGCCTCTCTCTCTTTCTCTCTCTCTCTCTCAATGTATTTGCAGGTGTGCCCGTGTGGCATTAAGTGCACATCTCCATTCCAACTGGAGTAGGAGTCCACTCCAGCTCCACTAACAGGAGATGAGAGAGAACCGTGTTCACACCTGAGCCATTCAAATGAAAAGGTGTGTGTGTGTGTGTGTGTGTGTGTTCGTGCATTAACCTGAGCGCCAGTATATGTGTGTGTGTGTGTGTGTGGAGTGCATGCAAGGCTTTGTAGAAATGCTGAAAAAAAGCACAGTCTGGGCCCAATTGTGAGCAAGATTGTGTATCACTCTGCCTTTCAAAGAGACAGCTACCAGCTCAGTCAAGGACACACACACACACACACACACACACACACACACACAAATGGCTGAAATGTGAATGTTTTTTCTGTGCAGTCAGAGAGAGCAGACATAGAAAATGTCTTAACAGTGGGTTTAGGTTAGACTTATGATTTAGGTAAGGTTATGATTTCATTATGTACATGACATCAAGAAGAAGTTAGGATATGATGTCATCAAGTACAGAATGTTAGGTTATTTTGTATTGTAAAGTAGGTTAGGCTATGAAGTCATCAAATACATTAGGTTATGATTTCATGATGAACAGTAGCTTCGATTATGATGTCCTCATATATAGCAGGTGATGTTATGATGTCACAAACAGTAGGTTAGATTGTGATATCATGATGGACAGTAGGTTATGTTATGATGTCATGAACAGTAGGTTAGTTTATGATGTCATTAAGTACCATAGGTTAAGTTATTATGATATGAATGTGTTGGTTAGGTTATGATGTTGTGTACAGTAGGTCAGCTTATGGGAACAGAAGGTTAAGTTATGATGTGATAATAAACAGTAGGTTAGGTTACCATGAGTTGTGAATGTGCCGGTTAGGTTCTGATATTATGCAGGGAAGGTTAGGCTATGATGTTATTATGTACCATAGGTTAGGTGACGATGTTATGGATGAACCAGTAAGGTAACGATGTCAATATGTACAGTAGGTCACATCATGAGTTCAGGAACAGAAGGTTAACTTATGATGTGATGATGGGACGTAGGTTAGGTTATGATGTCATGCACATTAGGTTTGGTTATGACGTAAATATGTACAGTAGGTTAGGTTATGATGTCACGAACATTAGGCTAGGTTATGATGTCATTATGAAGAGCAGGTTGGGTTAAGATGTTATGAATGTGTCAAAAGCAAGGGCCATGGCTCGGTGCGGTAACAAGCTCCAGTGTGACTCAGATGTCTAGATATCTATTTCTAACTACTGAGTGCAAATAATTGAATCTGTGTGTGTGTTAGTCCAAGCTCTACTCGGTAACAGATGGCAATTTATATTTATTTATCTATTTATTGTTTTAATTTCATCCATCTGTGTCAGACTACCCCTCAAGTGGTCTAGTGTTGCTCCAATGTGCCAGTTTTCTCCACACAAACACATTTCCTAAATTCGAGCGATTTGCATGCGTCGTGTGTGCGTGTGTGCGTGCGTGCACGCGCGTGTGTGTGCGTGCGTGCGTGCGTGCGCGTACCTGTACTCTCAGCACCACCAGTTGTATTGTCCCTCTCAGGTTGCCCTCCTGGGACATGGAGCGCCGCAGCGTCTCCATGGCAACGTGGTTGGATCGCCCCAGCAGCGACTCCCCGTTCACCCCCACCAGCTGGTCGTTGACACGCAGGCGCCCGTCCTGACGCGCGCAGACGCAAAAAAACACACACACTTGGTACGACTCTACTACAGTGTACTACTCTAGCGCTGGTGGAATAGGTTCAAACGTCCACGAATCATGGGCGTGGGTGTGTGTGTGTGTGTGTGTGTGTGTGTGTGTGTGTGTAGTTTTGTGTGTGTGTCTGTATAGTTGTGTGAGTGTGTGAGTGTGAGTGTGAGTGTGAGAGTGAGTGTGAGAGTGAGTGAGTGAGTGAGAGAGAGAGAGAGTGTGTGTCTGTGTAGTTTTGTGTGTGTAGTTGTGTGTGTGTGTGTGTGTGTGTGTGTGTGTGTGTGTGTGTGTGTGTGTGTGTGTGTTAAAGGGAGTGAAGGGGTCAGGTCTGTTTCCTGGGAGGTCAAAGGTGAGCAGAATGCAATGGATAATGTCCTGATTGTATCTATGAGTATCACCTGTATAATTACTTGTCATTCGTATTAGTACTAATTCACTTGATCGTGGATAATATTACTAGTCGGATAGTACTAAGGGTATTATTGCGGCCGTTCTGTGGATGATACTAGTAGTATTAATACTAGTTGAATTACTAGCATTACTACTATCAGAATTACCGGTCACCTTGTAGTCGATTATATTATATATATCTTAACTCTGAGTACTGCTAGTCACCGTGTAGTGGATTATATTGTACACATGATAGATTACTACTAGGAGTATTATCCTTGTAGTGGATGATAACATACATGATATAGTATAACTAGGAGTATACTATGAGTACTACTAGTCACTTTTAAGTGGATGGTAATATACATATAATACATCATGGAGTACACTATAAGTAGTCACCTTGTATTGGATGATACATGTACTATAGTATAACCAGGAGTACACCATGAGTAGTCACCTTGTATTGGATGATACTATACATGTACTATAGTATAACCAGGAGTACACCATGAGTAGTCACCTTGTATTGGATGATACTATACATGTACTATAGTATAACCAGGAGTACACCATGAGTAGTCACCTTGTATTGGACGATACTATACATGTACTATAGTATAACCAGGAGTACACCATGAGTAGTCACCTTGTATTGGATGATACTATACATGTACTATAGTATAACCAGGAGTACACCAGTACTATAGTACACTATGAGTAGTCACCTTGTAGGCGGCCCCTCCGTGTATGATGGACTTGATGAATATGCCCAGGTCGGCCCCTGTGTGCCGGGACTTGTTGCCCTTCAGGCTGACCCCCAGGCCCGCCGAGCCGCTGTCGTTCAGGGCCACCTCCAGCATCAGCTCCTCCTTGCCGTCCTCTGGGAGCTGGGAGGGGCCCCTCACCGGCTCCTCCTTCTGGGGGGGGGAAGAGAGCGGAGGGAGACATGTAATCTAATTTTATAGGATTTTTAGACGATTAATATATATATATATATACAATATTAGAAATGTACAAAGAAAATGTATATATATATATTTTTTTTTTTTGTACATTTCTAATATTGTTACAAATTATTATTGGTATATATATTACCATTTATTAAAGTATTATTATCTCATGTTTTATCGTCTTCTACTCCTTACTTCTATTTATGAGAGAGAAAGAGAGAGCGAGAGGGAGGGGGGTGGACAGAGGTGGAGGGCGAGAAAGAAGGGGGGAAGGGGAGAGGAGGAGAGAAAAAGTGAAAGAGAAGAGAAAGGGAAAGAGGGTTTGAAAGAGAGAGAGCCTGTAAGACGATGAGTCACAAGAGGGGGAGGGGGAAATAGAGGTTGTGGGAGCATAGGGGAAGCGGAGAGGAAGGCGGAGCAGAGATGGGGATGGAGAAAGAGAGAGAGAGAGAGAGAGAGAGAGAGGGGTGGGAGAGAGAGAGGGGTGGGAGTGGGTGGGAGAGAGGGATAAGGAGCAAGCGAGGGAGGAGACAGGGTGAGATAGAGCGGGGGAGAGAGCGAGCGAAGGGGGGAGGGTACCCACAGTTCAGTTCATTTGTTCCTCCAGCAGAGTGGAAACGGGCCTCTCTGAAAGCTCTCGTCCGCTTGACATTAAGCGTCTCAACCTTTTAATCCCGAGTTAAATCTCACCTGAATCCTCCACTTGGGCCCAGTTCCTATGACATTAAACAATGGGCTCTCTCAAAGCGCCTCTCTTCCCCAGCCACGGCCAAAGTTTAACCTCTAGTCAACACATACTTACATTTCAACCAAAGAGAAGCCCTGATGTGTCTTTAGAAACGCATTTGAAAGAAGGACAGGAGGAAATGGGAGTGAGAGATGGTGGAGGATAAACATTGGAATTGAACAAATGGAGTTATAAAGCATGCAAAGACGAGGACACTGATGAAGGTGGCATGCTGGATGGTAAGAACATAGATGGAGGTGTGTGTGTGTGTGTGTGTGTGTGTCCTTGCAAGGAAGAGGGTGACCAGCCTACCACCTTGGTTGTCAGGACAACAGAAAACATCGTCGACAACCCCAGACACACGCAGAGATGGAACCGTGTGAGAGGTGTTGAAATGGTCCCTACGAATTAACTGTGTGTGTGTGTGTGTGTGTGTGTGTGTGTGTGTGTGTGCAGAGGAAGCATACCAAGCAAGTAGTGTAGTACCTGTAGTAAAGGATGAGCATAAATATAGAAAGGTAGAATTTTTGAGCTAGCGCATGAGTGAGCGCGAAGTGCGAGAGCGACTTTTGTGTCTGTTCCGTCAGTATGTTATTGTTAAGAGATTTAGGTCCATGTATAGCAGAAATGTGTGGCTCAGTATAGCCATGTAGACAAAAATGTCTATATGTCTGTGTGTGTGTGTGTGTGTGTGTGTGTGTGTGTGTGTGTGTGTGTGTGTGTGTGTGTGTGTGTGTGTGTGTGTGCATGATCCCTAATTTCGCATCTGGGATTAATAAAGTATTTCTTATCGTGTGTGTGTGTGTCTATGAGTGTGCGTGTGTGCATGTGTATGTGTCTTTGAGTGTGTGTTTGTGTGCGTATGTGTCTTTGATCAGGTGCGTGTGTGTGTCGTATGTCGCTGTCAGTGTTTGTGTGTGTGTGTGTGTGTGTTTGTAATTGTGCCTCTGTGTGTTTGTTTTTGTGTGTGTCTGCGAGTCTGTATGTGTGTGTGTGCGTGTGTGCGTGTGTAAGTGTGTGTGTGTGCATGTGTCAGCAGTGCGGGGTTTATCCTGTGTCGGTGGCGGGAATGGAAGGTTTAAACACCGCTAAGCCGTCTCAAAGTCCACTACTCGGCAGAAAAGTACAGCTCTGCGACCTTGGAGAACACACCCACATACACACACAAACGCACACACACACACACACACACACAGTTCCACCACTGCACCACTGTCTGTCAACACAACAACGATAGACGTAGGAGTAAGAGATGGAGGAGGAAAGAGGGGAGAGAAGAAAACAAGAAAACAAGAAGAGATCACAAATCATGTTCAAATATGTTAGATGTTCGAACACGTTCAAGTCCTTTTGGTTCCCTGATTATGTTATCTTTATTCCTATGGATTTGCATCACCAGAAATAGAAAGAGATGGAGAGAGCGAGATAAAGCGGGGTGAAGATGAAGCAAGAAAGAGAGAAAGAGAGATGGATAGATGAAGAGAGATATGAGAGGGATGCACTCATAGAAAGTGAGATGAGAGATTGTGAAAGGTAGACAGATAGAGAGATGGAGTGAAAGAGAGAGAAGAAAGAGAGATGTGATAGAGTGATGGAGTGACTGAGTGCAAAAGAGAGACGGCGAAAGAGAGATGCTGTGATAGAGAGATGGAGCGACTAAGTGCAAAAGAGAGACAGAGAAAGAGAGAGATGCCACGATAGAGAGATGGAGCGACTGAGTGAAAGCGAGAGAAGATTACCGTAAGAGAAGGATGCTGTGATAGAGAGGTGAGAGATGGAGAGGTAGAGACAGCTGGAGATGGGAGTGAGTCAGACAGAGAGTGAAAGTGCTGCACCACAGTGGTCTTTAGTGTATTGTAATGGCCAGGGGACGTGACGCTGTGTCTCTTCAGAGTTGGTGTCTGGGGAATCTTAAAGACACGATTCTTGGGAATACGGACATGACCTCTGTGTAGCAGGCCCCTGTCTGGGGGCTGCAGATGACTAAGAGGTAAGCTTTATGGACTGGTACATGGTGGATGGTGGATTAATTGGTCCTAGGATGGCAGTAGTCACTCTTTTAGACGTGGTACCTTTGGGGACAGCGAGAACACAGCACCTATGGCTGCAGTCTTTGAGGACAGGGGCGCAACATATTTTTGGCGATAGGAAAATAGGAAAAGACAAATAAAAAATGTTTCTCCAAGTATTCATCTACGTATATCGTTTCTTCATACAGTACTCCCCTATTAGGTCTTGGAACATAGGAAACAATGTGTACTGGGGCCATTCAGTCCCTGGTTTGTGGGTCGGGAGTCGCAACTCTGCAGTTTGAAAAGCTGACAATATAGAGT
>NW_028179775.1:0-2500 GCF_964030765.1 Micromesistius poutassou | reverse complement strand
CTTCACTCGAGCACATGAGAGGGTAGAATTTGATGTTTGCGATGGCAAATCTGTCTTGAAAATAGAGTCCCAGAAAAGGCAAAATGGGACAGAGACAGACAGAAAAAAATCTAAACACACAAAAAGATAAATACAGCGTCGGGGAAGAGATATATAACGTTAATAAACAGCACCTCAACCTGATCTCAAAAAGACAAGACAGCTTCATATAACACAGCGAACACGTTTGTAGTCGTGATCCCCTCCTAAACGGCTACTCTAGATGAGCAGGACTTCCTGCCTCCCTCTTCCTGTTTCCTGTTCTTTATCCTGCTGGCTTGTCGGTCAGCTGTGGGCTGCGGGCCCGCTGGGTGGTCCGCGTGCTGGTGTTCATCTCTCCGGTGGTATCTGGTGCCCGCAGCCCACCTTATAAGTGACGCCCCCCCCCCCACCACCCCCTTTGAGGCCCTAGCTCCTCAAACTATTTGGATAGGGAAGAAAGCGCGGCGCGAACGCCAGCGCGACAACTCGAGCGCTGTCGCTGACGAGCGCCGCTGATCAGCTCTGGCAAAGCGTTTAGAGGAGAACACAGACGGCGGCGGCGGCGGCGGCGGCTCTCCTCTAAACAGAGGAGGGTTCCCGCTGAACGCTTCCGCAGCGAGGCACTGACTGGCGGGGAGTTTAGTGAACAGGTGTTCAAAACCAGCCGTATTATCACACGCGTCTGTACTAAGTAGTACACGGCACACACACACACACACACACACGTGCAGCCTGCCGGCGGCGGCGGCGTGCTCGACACGTGAAGTGACACGGCTGACTATGAATCTATAAATCTGTGGTGATTATTTAACTTTTAGAAAGTAGGCTGCGCGTCAACCAAAGTCTTTTGCCAAATACTGCAATCGGGCGCGGGGTGGGGGGCGGGGGGCGGGGGAGGAAGCTTACCTGACTTACGAAGTAAACCACAGCTAACCCGAGTTTCATGAAATATTCCCCCAAATATTACACCGAGCCTCTCCTTCAGAGAGAGAGTCCTCCTCCACCTCCGCTCATGAACGCACGCCACGCGGCAGACACAAAAGACGTCTAGAGAACGAGAGGGTGACAGAACAAGCAGCCGATGGATACGGCGGGACAGAGAGAGAGGGAGACGTGGGGGGAGAGACATCAAGGGAGGGAGTCGGGTGGGAGGGAAGGAGGAGAGGAGGAGGAGGAGGAGGAGGAGGAGGTTGGGCACACAGATATATATTTTTTTCCAGTGGTGATTTGTCTTTGTCACGGGCCCGCAACATAGCCGAGTCATTCTCTCGCAACACAGTCTGCGGAGACTCACAGAGGTCCTCCTGTGCGTTGCCCTCACGTGCGCTCACATCCATCTGAACACCCACCCCCACCCCCACCCCCACCCTGCCTCCATCACCACCACCACCACCACCCTCCACCGCCGCCGCCGCCGCCTCAGCTCACACACTGCCACACTCTCTCTGCCGCCTTAACACGGCCGCTGAGCTAATATATCACGCGCTAAGCGTAGTGTTTTTTGGCAGAATTTGTGTTCGTAATGGTTTGTTTGGAAACAGGGACACACTAGTTTTACATTTCGGTGTTTTTGAAAAAGTTTTCGGCGCCGGAGGGGGAAGGAAGGTGGACTGTGTCTGCGTCGATGTTTCGGCCTGCTTTGGAGTGTTTCATTCTTTCTTTGTGGGCGAAAAAAAAAAGGTTTTGAAGTATTTTGACAGGGGCCGAACATCAGGGCATTGGCAGAGAGGGCTCTGCTGTTAACAATATGTGACTAAAGAAAAATATTGCCGGGTTTGTGCTCTTGAGCCGAGCGAGCAGCGCTAACTTCGACCCAGACGCTGTCCTGCCAAAGTCCACACAAATGTTCCTTTCCACTGTCATCTGTGCCATTCCCAGACCAAGGCCAGTTGGTGAAGAATGCTCAGCACGGGCCTCGCTTCAACTTTCACCGCGTGCGATTAAAAAAAAAAAAAAAGTATACCCCCCCCCAAAAAAATAGTACATTTCAAATCTCCAAATCAAGAATGCTGGAGAGAAAGATTTGGTTAACAGAACAAGTTTGTTTTGGACTCTCACCTTTCCTTAGATCTTTTTAGGAATAAAATGTAGCGAATAAGTTAAGCTAGCCCAAAAATTCATCTACAATACGCTAAAAAGCCATGTGTTTCTTTTTGCTGTATCTATTCCACCCTCTTTTACTCACTGTTAAACTTTTCTCCTCGACTCCTTCTGTAATCCTACTTTTTTTTTCTTTCTTTCTTTTTTTCCTTTTTTTTTGTACAGTAGCTCTCCTAGCGTCCAGCTGTCCATGACGTCATTCATTTTACTCATACTTTATGGGTGCTGCTCAATGTGGGGAAGAGAGAAACGAAACGGCGAGGAAACAGAAAAGGACAGAAAGCAAGACAATGTGTGGAAGGAGAGGAGGAACGAGAGAGAGAGAGAGAGAGAGAGAAGAGAGAGAGAGAGAGAGAGAGAGAGAGAGAGAGGATGGGGG
>NW_028179776.1:30000-37945 GCF_964030765.1 Micromesistius poutassou | reverse complement strand
ACACACACAAATAAACACACACATACAAACACACACCATCCATTGGCCCTTATTGATCAGGAGGCCAGATGGATTTATAAGTTACATATACAGTGGGAACTTGTTCAGTGAAGTCACATGTTTATTTAAAAGGGGGGTCTTAGTTTTATGCCAATTATGAATGTTTCAAAAGCAGCCTTCCAGGCTCCAGTTAGGTTTCATGGAATGTTTGTTGGGTCCATTTTGTGGCTTTTTCGAAAAAAAAAAAAACATGTTTAGTTTTCACTCAAATTTAAGTCAGAAATGTTGTCTATGTTATTTTTGGAGCTTGCTTCCTGGTCATTCCTAGTGTCAAAAATGTGGAAATACTGTAAAACATTGACATTTATGAGGTACAATTTTTATAATGTGATGTTATGTTGCAATGATCACATGCAATTATAATCCACTTTTTTCGCAATATTGATTTCTGTGTGCGTGTGTGAGTGTGCGTGGGTAAACAACAGGCCATGGAAAATGGGGACTGACTATCAAATGTTAATTTATTTGACCCACAACAACCTCAACTAGCTAACCTGTAATCACCATCAGGACCAAAGAGGGTGGGGGGAGGGGGGACAGCGGGGGGGGGGGATAGCCTAAAGGCTCAAGGCTTCTGAGTGGATCCCTTTCTAATTCCCTTGTCCCCTTAATCACCCCACAGACCAAAGAGGGAAATGCAAAAGGTTTGTCTGTATCAGTAAACAAGGGAGGCGTTCAGGTCTCTAGGGTGGTGGCGGTGGGGCAGGGGCCTTTTTTCTGCTTTCCCTGGTGGTCAATACAGACAGCATTGACCCATGGCATGGGCTCGACTGGTTGTTATGACAACAAGGTGGATGTCCTCCCACGGTGACACTGTCACACCAAACATCGCCTTTTCACCCTTCTTTTTGTCACTCCGGTCAAAGTGAAGCCAGAGGACTTGACTATGCAAGGTAATCAAACAATGTTTTTCATAAAATAATCGATTGTGCAATAAATACATGAGACCAATACGAATAAAATAATCATATTAATAATAATACTACAAAAGTAATAATAATATTGTTATTATTATTGATAATAATAATAATAATACTTATATTGATAATATAAGTATGCATACATAAATCTGGTTTCATAAATGGGGTAATCCGTTCAAAGCCACATGGAATCATATTTGGATGAATGGGCAATTAGACGTACCAATGTAGGGCATTGTAAGAACATTAAGCTCGCTGTTGCCTTCTGGAAACCAGCCTCAGCCCTTTTCAACGTGTCAACTTTATGGAACACACATATAGGTCTCCTTATGGAAAGGAGCCCTTTTTTACGGCAACTATAACAGAATCTGTGGTCAAAAACAGTCCAGGTTTGATGCAAACGCCTGTGGAACCTTTTATACAACCCGGCTTCCAGGAGACTTCAAAACAAATATTTAGCTTTCCAGCCCCCTTTTTTCTGAGCCCTTTAGCCTCTGCTCAGGGAAAAGCCCCAAAGAACCACACAGAAAAAACGAACGAAAAAACCAAATGAAACCTCCACTGGGGCGCATGTCCTGAGCTGGTGGGGGGGGGGGCCGCACGCCATCGCCTGTCCCACAAGAGGGTCCGTCTCCCACGCCGACCCTGCCCGGTGCCGGGACGTCCCGATCCAGCAGAACACACAAGAAAAACAGAAACAAATCCCAGCGCCACCAGGGCCAGCACTGGCCCTGGCGCGCCGCGAGAACATAAGAGGCTGTTTTCAGTGCGAGGTCGCAGCCGTAGATCGCCCAAGAAGATTATTCCTTCCCCCGCTAAAGGACCCCCCCCCCCCCCCGCTCCTACCCCCCTCGCCTCCTCCATGTAAATCTCCTTGTAATTGGTAAGGGAATTTGATTTGACTTGTGCACTGTTAGGGGGGCGATGCTCATTATGGCTGCCCTCTTGATGCATAAACAAGGGGTCTCAGCAGGTCCCCACTAAGTGGCCCCCCCCCTGATCAGATAGCGGCCCGCGTGGTCCGGGACCCTACACCCTCACAGGAGCTGCTTGTTCTGCTTTATCGGCCCTGCTAGGGTTGTGGTTTGCTAGCTAGGAGACTTTTGTTATTACGTGCAGAGCGATGAACCTTAGTTTATCAGCTTCCAGAGAGACTGTGTGTTTGGTCACTGAGGCTTTTCTGCTTGACATACTGAGCTTTTTACTTCTTTTTTTATTTTTTACACATCTGTAAGTGTGTGTGTGTGTGTGTGTGTGTGTGTGTGTGTGCGCATGTTTGTGTATGTGTGTGCTTGTGTCTGTGTGTGTGTGCGCGTACGTGTGTGTATATGTGTGTCTGTGTGTGCTACTGGCTCCACAGCCCGCCCACACACACACACATCAAAATGTGTGTGTGTGTGTGTGTGTGTGTGTGTGTGTGTGTGCGTGCATGCATGCATGTGTGCATATGCGTGTGTACGTGCGTGTGTGTCTGTGCGACCGGCCCACACACACACACACACACATACAAATTAATGTTAATGATACCACAACATGCAGAGAGTCTGATATATGGCCAGCCAGAGGACAGAGAGACATTGAGCTGTATGGCCCCAGGTGTAAGTCTCCACACGTCCGCACAGGAGCAAAAGTACGAAGGCCCGGTAAAGACCCAGAGTCTAATATGTGGCACGTGTGTGTGCAGATCTGTGATGCCGGTGGTCCCATCGGCACGGCAACCACAGCCTTATCCAAACAGCTTGGGTCCACCGCTTGGATGAAGGTAGAATTACTAATGGATCAATCTGTCCCCCAAAACCTTACAGTAAAGTCATCTCTCAGTCTCAGTCACTCTCTCTCTCTCTCTCTCCTCTCTCTCTCTCTCTCTCTCTCTCTCTCTCTCTCTCTCTCCTAAAAAAAAAAAAAAAGCGCTTGGTTTGACTCTTGGCAGTAAAGCGGTCAAAAGGTCGGTGTGTGCCTTCCCGTTTTCAGTGAGCCCGGTGTTCACGTTAGACACAAACGGGCAAAGTGCTTGCTGCGTTCACTGTGAGGTCGTCCGTCCGTCCGTCTGTCTGTGGAACAGACATTGAGTGACATTGGGGGGGGGGGGGGGGGGGGGGTGATTTTGAATAGAGCAATAACTATGCGCTGTTAGTTTCTCTCCACGCATTCCCAGTGACTTCCTCCTTTGCTCAGCGTTTCACCCAGCGAGGAATGTGACCAGCGGGACGCGGGACAGGCCCTTTGTTACCCCCTCTCTCCCCCTACAGAGGCCCGCATCGCCCCCCATGAATGCTCCCCCGAGTGATTATGGGGTCCCGTCAAAGGCGCAAGGGGTGATATTGGCTGCTAATTGGACAATATCGTGGCCGGTAAGCGGCGCGACGCACAGCGGGGCGGGGAAAGACCCTCAGGTCGGGGGGACACAGCGGTACCTGCAGCCCCCCCCCCCCCCCACCCCCACCCCCTGCTGTGCATGTCCCAAGGCTGCAGCATGGGTCACAGGTGACCAGGCTGGAGGACAGGGGGGGCCTGCTGATTGTGTCTGGGTACGGTTGTAGCGGAGACAGAAGACCGTTACCCCCCACCTACCAGCACCGCTACCACCCGGGATCCTCCACCACGGGACAGTCTCCGGCCCCTCTTCAAAGGGGGGTGGAGGGGGGGGGGGTCTTCAGAGCCGTGGAGCTCGACCGCCTCTGGCAGTATTTGCAGAGCTGGTGGAAAAAAAGGAAAAGGAAAAATAAGGCGACGTCTTATTGGGCCAGACTAGACCCACACCAGCCATCCCGTAATAATACTAGTAATATTAATAATAATAATAATCCCGGCCTTGGTCCGCAGACGCTGACCTCACGGCAGAATGTGCCTTGTTACCAAATTCATTTTCCGTTTAATGAACGTGGGATCTCTCGTAAAGTTCATTAGGGCTTTAATGTGACAGGTCGTCAGCGGTAACGGTAATAAAAATTAAAGGTTTATTTTACCATTTAAAAACAATTCTTTAAAGGGGTAGTACTTACTCATCTCCAATCTTATAATTGAAATTCCGTTTTTTTTTTTTTGTCACATTCCGTTTCCAGGAATGTGACAAAGTCGTTAAAGAAAAGCCAGTACACCTAGGGCAGGCACTATACATCACGTCTGAGGTAAACAAGCCACATTTGGCCGGGGCTTGTTGTCGTGGAAGGACGTGCGATTCAATCTGCAGTCAACAGTGGGTGGTGAAGCCAATCTCTCATCGCGGGCCAATACTCCGTGACTGGCTCCAGATTTCTCCCCTGTTAAGAGCTCTCAACCTCCAGACCAAGGGCCTTTAGTTCTCTAAATCCTCTGGTGAATTAAAAACCTGAAGAAACTTCTCATTCCTAAGTTGGCTAAAGCGAGTGAGAAGGGGGGCAGGTATATTCGGAATAATTATTTTCCGGCCAACTGTCATATGCCTTAGTTGCTGTTGACATTCTGATACTGTATTCTGTTTACATTGCCTTTTCTCATTCACATTTAATTCCCCATAACCTTGAATTTAGATTAAAAAAAGTATGCCAAAACTATTTTATCGAAATTGAACCATTAACTACGTGGTGTGAGTATTATCCACTATTGTTATAGCTCAGTGATACACACTAGTGTCATGTTTGTGGTATTTCATAATGATGAGCCCTGCATTTCACTGGCTAGGGCCCCCTAGTAGGATCCCAGCCCCGAGGCTCTCCCTAAGAAGCTAGTCCTGGTCTGATCCCCCCCCATAAATCCTGATTAGGGGTTTTCTCCCCAAAAATCCTATTAAAGTCAAGCCGAGCTAAGATTACCCAGATGAGGCCTGAGGATCCCCAAAAAGGCACCAGTGGTGAACGCCAGGTCAGCAGACTGCAGCCAGAGGTGTCTGTTTAATGGTTAACCTCTTCTGGGGACCAAACGGCCCCAAACCCCCACTGTGTCTGTCTGTCTGTCTGTCTGTCTGTCTGTCTGTCTGTCTTCTCTCTTCCCCTCTCTCTCTCTCTGTCTGTCTCTCTCTCTGTCTCATTCTCATTCTCATTCTCATTCTCTCTCTCTCTCTCTCTCTCTCTCTCTCTCTCTCTCTCTCTCTCTCTCTCTCTCTCTTCCTTTCCCCCCCCTCTCTCTTCCTTTCCCCCCCTCTCTCTCTCTCTTTGTCTCTTACTCATTCTATCTCTCTCTCTCTCTCTCTCTTCCTCTCTCCCCCTCCCCCCCCTCTCTCCCGCTCTCTCTCCCCCCCCCTCTCTCTCTCTCTCTCCCTCTCTCTCTCTCTCTCTCTCTCTCTCCCTCTCTCTCTCTCTCTCTCTCCCTCAGGGCTTGGGGGCCCACAGTCTCAGGGTTATAACCCTGGCGGTCACCAGGGCTCCTGCCCCTCATTGACCGGAGCCTAACGGTTCTCTAATGACTCGGCCATAAAAACTCCAGGTACCAGTAAATCAAATATTCACCACATAAAGAAAAAAAAAAGCCTGTTCCGCTTGCAGGCTTTTCTTATGGCCCCGCCCCTCCCCCCCTTACCCCCCCCCCCCCCCGTGGTGAGAGAGGACATGACCCGTCAGGGCCCCGTATTTTGAATGGTGCGGGGCCGGGACACTTGATTTTACAGTAGCCCGCCGTATCGCTCCGTTCCCATCGCCCCCGACGCAGACGTCAGGAGACAGCGCCGTCGCCTTGGCAACGCGATGCGAGGCTGGGAACCAGAGGTGGGGTGGGGGGGGTGGAGGGGGGGGGGGCCGTCGCCGATGTAGATAATGTTAATGAACGGTCATGCAGTGAAACAAAATGGCTTAATTGTGCTGAATTCATCTCGTGCGGCGCAACAAAGGCAGGAGGGCGGTTACGCAGATTATTGTAATCCTCAACTAATTACCCAGTCCCATCTTCTCATGGGATCTCCGGAGCACAACAGGGAGAGAGAGAGAGGAGAGAGAGAGAGAGAGAGAGAGAGAGAGGGGAGCTGACTCCACATAGATCCTCTATTGCGGTGGCCCCACCGATGAAAAAGTGGCACGACTAAAAAAAAGGCCCCCACAAAGACCTCACCCAAACATATTGTGTGTCATCCAGACAATGCATATGTATGCAGTTCAGACTGAGGGGGGGAAGGCCGGGGCCGGTGTTAAAGAGGAACGAAGCCGCTACCAGAGGTCTGGGCCAGGGGAGCTGAAAGCATTTAACGGCATTGAAGATGTCGCCGTCGCTGTATGCCTCCAAAGCCATGTCTGCAGGGTGTTCTTATAACATGTGCACACGCCACAATGCCCTTTGTTCCACGATGCTTTGCGGGCTTTTCACTGCCTTTCAAAAAAAACTAAATGTTGCACTGTCGCTTCACTCTTCCTCCCTTATTCCACAAGTCACAAAAAGCACATTCGGCGCTCGGCCAGTCAGGGCTTTGCTTTCTTTTTTTTTGGGAGGGGGGGGTGCTTTTGACGGGAAGCTCATGGTTTTTAAATGTACGGCCGGCTCATGCATAATGAATGAGGCTGAACAGGATGTGAGGGCAGTGCATCCACAATGCACCTGGGCCAAACAAAGATGCCCTTTCTGCCACGGGATTGGTGCCCTGGTACCCGCTGTCACCAGTTGCCCGACTCGCACCCAGCTGCGACGCATTCAAGACCGCCACGCACATTCATCTCGTCAAAGTCGACTCCAAAAAGTGACAGTGTCCGCCAGAGACATAAAGAGGTCTTTATGGTGGCAGGGGGGGGGGGGGGGGGGGGCGAGGGGGTTATTAATGATAGCCCCGCAAGCTGTAGACAAATGTTGTTTAGAGACAAGTTTGTTACTGTGAGTCCGGCGAGCGTGGCTTTGTTTCTGTCTGGGGGGGCTGGTTTGGACGTTGGATACACTGTATGTTGGTTTTTCACCACGGTAAGAGATAACAAGTATTTTATGGGGGGGGTGGGGGGGGGGGGGGGGTGGGGTTGACGGCGTTACAGTGTTGCAGCGAGGCCTATCCGTCCGTCTCTAAGACGCAAACGTCCTTGTCTGAACGAGGCTCATGTTTCGCACAACGGACGGATGAATTTCTCTCTCCCCCAGTTGTTCTGAGGTTTCTTGTGTCTCTCGACGAGTGACAGAACCCCGGAAAATTAAAGCTCACTTAACTTGCATCTGACCTCGCTCGTGACACCACGCTCCTCCGCTCCCCGTTTCATAAACAAAAGCCCACCAGACTGAAAGGAGATAAAAAATAAAAAAATAAATTAGCATCGTCTGGGCTTTCATTCTGCCCCCCGGTCTGAACGCACCATTAACATATGCATCCGACAAGACAATCACAACAAGAACACCCTCACCAGCCACCACCAAACCCCACATCACAACAATACGTCATTTATTCGTGGACATTTGTGTGTGTGTGTGTGTGTGTGTGTGTGTGTGTGTGTGTGTGTGTGTGTGTGTGTGTGTGTGTGTGTGTGTGTGTGTGCGTGTGCGTGTGTGAGTGTGCATGCATGTGTGTGTGTGTGTGTGTGTGTGTGCATGTTGTTGCTGCTGCTGCTCCTTGTGGCTGTGTATGTGGCTGTGTATGTGCCTGTGTATGCGCACACACAGGCTGTGGCAGGCCTGGCACAGAATGACCTAGCGCCATTGTTGCGGCCCCTGGCGCAGCAAGATTTATACCAATGGGGGTGTGTTGGAATCCAGGCTTTCTCCTTCAGCCCAGCTGCAAGCAGAACAACACCACAGGACCAGCTGCAAACATTAGCATGGGCCGGAGCTCTCTGTCTCCCTGCTGCATCTCCCCCCCGCCCTCTGTATCTGTCCTTGCTCTCTCTCTCTCTCTCTCTCTCTCTCTCTCTCTCTCTCTCTCTCTCTCTGTCTCTCTCTCTTTCTGTCTCCCCCTGCATCTCCCTCCTCCTTCTGTACCTCCCCCCTCGCTCTCTCTGTCTCCCTCTGCATCTCCCTCTTCCCTCTGTAGCTCTCTCCTCTCACCCTCTCTCAATTCTCTCTCTCTCTCTCTCTCTCTCTCTCTCTCTCTC
>NW_028179776.1:15000-25000 GCF_964030765.1 Micromesistius poutassou | reverse complement strand
AGGGTAGAAAAACCGGCACTTTTTCCTTGATTCTTCAAAATAAAAGCTTTTTTTTATTGTTTGGAAGAGAAAGAAATAAAACACCCCTGGCTGTTTTGCATGCCGTGGGTGTGGACGAGGAGGAGATTGCATGCTTTCGCCGCACGGTGATTGTAATTAGATGGTTTCTGCGTAAGCTCAAATGCGAGCGGCCCACAAACTCAACCAGACCACCCCTCAGTCCACCATACAGCCCCAGACTGGAGTAAAACTCGATTTATTGCTCTCTATGGATGACCGATGTGTTGTAGGGTTACTTGAAGTCACGCTTTGGATTTTAATAAACATCTCAGCCTCCCATGGGATTTGCTGGAGAAACTCCTGATCAGAAGTTGTGAGAAAGGGTTAGTTCTTTTTTTTTTTTTGCGAATGATTATGGATGCTTTTGAAAGCACCCCAGAATCTGTAATCATGCATAACAAGGTGCTTTAGTGATTTTCAAAAATGCCTTATAAATGTTAAATAAGGAGAGAACATGTTTTGATAATGAACATGTCCTGATAATGTAGTGGAATGCAAGTGGGCAACATTTTTATGGGCTTGTTTTGTTGAAACACCGGGAAATACAGAAAAGTGTCCAAGCTTTGCTGGCTGGAATGTTTTATTGGAATCGAATGATGATTAAAAGCCACGACTTAAGCATAGGCATACTTTGTCTGTAAGAGTGAAGCTCAGACCGAAAGTAAATAAAGGGAAATTAATTAAATGTTAGGGCAGGTTGGTGTGGCGCCATGGAAAGAGTACACAATTTCAAAACATGCCAACTTCTGAATGAATCAAGTCAGGGTGATCTGTCATATTTTGCCTTATTTTGACAGGACATATACAGTTTCAGTGACTGGAGTGGGTAGTCGAGACAAATTGGGCAAAATTGACAAAGTAAATAGAAGGGTGATGTATTCTTGACATTTTTTTGTTTTGAAACGTGTGAGTTGGCCAATGCGACAAGGATTTTCTGTAAACAGGGGGCTTTCGTGTCTTAGCACATCAGAACGGCTAGCCAGCGTGGTGCCTGCTCCAGGGTGTACTTGTAAGACAGGTAATTTCACTTTTGGCAGTGAAGGAAAAACAAAAGTTTGAATGACAAATTGCGGATGGAATTATTTGATGCAATGTTGAAACTATGTCCGCGTTTGAGGCCCTCCTCCTGCTGTTTAATTTTTTTTAAATAATTGTTATAAGTGCCCATTGTGTTTCTCTGAATGTGCAATGTCATGTCAAACAGGTTGAGTATTAATAAATCACGGACGCAATTAGACTATGAGAAAACCCCGTGTTCATTCAGTTATGTTCATTGTTGTTTTTATGTTCGCTTAGCTGAATATATTTTTTTTAAATAGTCCTCAGTTCATCATCAATAAATGCTAAATAAAGACACACATACAGAAAAACAATCGGAATCTCAAACTTGCGTTACGAGTAAAAAAAAACAAATAAAAACATGAGCTTCAGGCCGAACGTGTCTGATTGGCCCCTCAACAACGATTGTGAGGTGAGGGGCCTCACGAAGCCCAGAGCCACTCTGTTTAGAGGCCGCTAATCCAAGCGTGGCGCGGGGCCCTGAGAGGCCTGCTGAAAGGTGATCCGGGGGCACACGGGGGTTTACATAGGATAAATACAAATAATGAAGAACAAAACAACACGGCCGCCTGGTTAGTCGCCAAGCATTTATCTTGCTGAGACCAGGCCTGTTTAAAGTGGAGAGGATCAGGGCCTTTTTTAAATTCATTTAAAGGTGCATATCAAAGCAACTTTAAATGTTATCAAAGCGTAATAAAAGCATTGCAGTGTAATTATGTTAACTTTACTACTACTTCTAATGGCATTTTCCTACTCAATGTATCTCCATCCTTTTCTCCTCATATTTTACGTTAGGATTCATCTTCATCTTCCTAATCTTCCTCTTCCTAATCCCTGTCATCCCCATCACCTTTTTTCGTCATTGTCTTCATCCAACCTCTTCTTCACCGGCTTCTGATCCTCATAATATCAGTGTTTCCCCCACAGGCGTTCGTTCATGACAGTGAACCAACTGTGAGTCTGCAGCCCTTATCTACAGCTGGTTCCTCTGTAGGCCTGCTGTGTGGGACTCAGATCAGACAGCATGCAGCCTGTGTGCAGATGTGTGCAGCATCAGCATCATGCTAATCAACACACTGGTGTGTGTGTGTGTGTGTGTGTGTGTGTGTGTGTGTATGTGTGATTTATATTGTGCTTTTACCAAAGCATTCAGCATTCGGGAGCAGTCAGGGTTAGGTGCCTTGCTCAGGGACCGCTCGACACGCTTGGGGATCGAACTAGTAACCTTGCGGTTACCAGCCAACCCGCTCTACCTCGTGAGCTACTGCCGTGTGTGTGTGTGTGTGTGCACAGTACACACACCACAGTATGGATTGCTTTCACTTCTATAGCCTCACACACACACACATGTGGCGCCGTAGCACCTCTGCCGAGCTAAGTGGATCCTGATTGGCTGTTTGGATAAGGCAAGAGAATCAGTGTCACAGAGCACGATTCACTCTACGGAATATAAACATGGACGTAGTGACGGGAATTTATAATTAAACTCTTTTGTTTACATCTGCCAACACCAACTTCCTTAAGCATTTTGTTGTAGAGTTTGCATTCACATCAAGAGATAACCTCATATCGTTAAGCCTCATAGCATAATTGCCTAAGTCTTATTTTGGCCAAATTGTGATATTTAACCTAACTCTACTCTTTACATTCCATAATCACTATTTGCCAATAGTCATCTATTTGACTTGGGCATTTTCCACGCTAAATACAAGATGAACCTTAAAATATGACTCATGCTATGAGGCTAACGATACGATTATTACTGTATACTTAAGTCTTTAAGGTGCCCGTGTTGACATTCTATCTCTTATGTGGGGAACAATGTGTGACTGCACTGCACCGCACCACTCCACACACACAACCTCCGTCCAATCACAATGAGCAGTGTGAACAATAACAAGAGAGCGATAGCCATCGCTACGTCATGAGGGTAATTCAAGGTGTCAGGGAAGGATGTCCTAATCTCCAAAGTGAATGTTGTAGGGCCGGTGGGGTGGGAGGTGTGTATGTGTGTGTGTGGTGGTGGTGGGGGGGGGGGGTGAACTTGATGTTACATTGACACACCTATCCTTCTCTCAGGTCTACGGGATGTGATAAGTATGATTATTATTAGGTGCAAAGCACAAAGTGTGCGAGGGCAACTTATTGTGATTCTAGTTTTTTATTATTATTATTATTATTATTATTATTATTATTATTATTATTATTATCATGTCATATCTTGATGTTATGTTATTTTTAGATTAAGTGGCATTATTCCAATAAGTAAGACCTGTCTGAGCATGTGACACATATTTATTCTCTCTCTCTCTCTCTCTCTCTCTCTTTCCCTCCCACTGTCTCTCTCTCCCTCCCACTTTCTGCCTCCCTCTCTTTGTCAAACCCACATCCACCCACGCACACACATACTCAGACGCAGACCGTAACAACCATTGAAGCAATACTCAATCTTCATTTGCTACTCAATCTTCATGTAATCGTCTGGTGAAGTCTGCTTTGTATTTGATGTAAAGAGTCCTATTGTTGATAGATGTTCCCCCTGAATCCCAAATCAGTTTCACTTGGAGTGGCAGCTTGATAGTTAAAATGTAAATGAGAGAGGGGAAAAAAAGGCCTTAAAACAGAGTGACTATGTTTACTGCAGCTGGAAAATCCTCACCAGATGCAACGCTGAATGGTTTTGGGAAAGCACTTTACTCATTGTGAGGACACACAACCACTGCAGAGGGAGAAGGAATAAACAGTTTTGCTATGCAGCGTGTGTGAGCCAAAAAAACCCCGCGCTATTACTTTGGACATCTACTGCAATGCATACGAACGGGAAAGCAACCCTTAGCCATAAGAGATCCGCTGTTTCCTTTCTCTGGTGGCAGCATTAAATAATCAAATGACATTGAGGAAACTACCAGCAGACATACAAAATTTGATACTACTTTGCAAATAAATGTAACAACCTGCTTTGCATTATCTAACTGTCTTGCTCAATGTCACTGTGATACACTGAATGTGTGTGTGTGTGTGTGTGTGTGTGTGTGTGTGTGTGTGTGTGTGTGTTAATTTGTGTGTGTGTGTGTGTGTGTGTGTGTGTGTGTGTGTGTGTGTGTGTGTGTGTGTGTGTGTGTGTGTGGACACCAGGTGTACGTGATAAGAGGTTACATTTTCTACTAGGAAATAACGAGGTCAAGGTCAAGGAAATGATTAGCTGGCTGAATGAAGATGAAACATAATCTGTGCCCGCTGTCCAAACACTGATAAGGAAAATGGCTACTTATTAGGAGACGCTGGTGTGTCTCTTAGGTTGTATTTGAAAGTCGGTCCTTGATTTCAAAAATACTTTTCATTACGATGAATCGAAAAAACTATTTGTACAATACTACTACACAATATATACTAAAATACTACACACATTATAGAAATGAAGAAGCTATTTTAAGAAATTGTTGCGTCGGTTTATGACAAATCCCATATATGTATTTCCTAAAAGGATGAAATTACTCAAATATTTAATCAATACGACACTTTAATGATACCAGAGAGAAATTGCATTGCAGTGAAACTCTGCCGTGGTCATACAAAAGGTGACTTGGAGGTCGACTCTCATCTCAAGACCAATCCGGACAAGACCACATTCTTTAATTTGTATATTTTTGGTTGTGGCCTGGCTGTGCCTGAGTTAATTAGCTACAGTAAGTACTTCATGCTGTCCTTAGAGAAACATGGCTTTCTAATGAAGCGTATCCCCACTACTGTTGCTTCGGCCTGATGTTTATTTGATTTCTTTATTGTAAACCAAGTTCAGATGTTTCATGTTTACACCAACACAAAAGCCACACGTTTATTTCTAATTTGGTTTGACAGCTCCTGCGGGAAAGTATACACGCTGCTTTCACCAAGGGCCGGAATTAGTAGTGTTCTTACAGAGAAAAATAAAGGTTGAAGTTACGACTCGCCTATATGTGTAAATCAATAGTTTGTTACAGTTGATTAGTAATGACATGCAGTCCTTATTGCAAGATGAGCACTGTCGTGCAAAATTACTAAATATAACTACAAAGAGGTGCTGTGCAATCCAATTCACTTGCATTGACTTTCGGGGCCATTGAAGTGATTTAGTGTTGTTTTCGGAAGCCTCAGACTTCCTGCTCCATGTTCTGTCATCTAAATCTTTTTTATTTTGTCTTTTTTTTAATATATTCCCTGGCATCCCATTGGCTACCAGACACGGCTTCAGTTACACTGTGGGCGTGGGTGTACATAATCTGGTTCTTATCGTGCAGTGATTAGTCTGAGGATGAGAGAGGTCATCTCTCGCGCTTTGCCCACAGGAAATGCCCGCATTTCACATGAACCGCGCTCTGTCGGAGCCCAGCGACAGCTCAAGATAAGTGGCTCGTATTGTGAAAAGGAGACAGGGAGGGGAAAGTGAACGACCATTGTTTGGCCTGCAATTCATTTTCGGGGAGGGAGACAATGGTTCTTTGATTGTCGGCTCTGTGGCCCCGAGATTCAAGTTCAACACCAATGGAATCAATGGGGCCGGGGGCCCGGAGAGGGGGCCCCCCTCGGTGGTCAGGGGTCAATCGTGTGGGAGGGTGCACTCAGTGTGAAGGGAGCAGGAAGTAGATATGTCGCGGAGGTCGGCGGTAGCGATTTACATCTGAAAACACCGGAATTCGGTACCTTTATTATCTGAACTTTGACCCCGACCATGAAACAAGCTGGCAACCGTGCAGGTTTTAGGACGGACTCAATGAATTAAAAATGATTAATGAATAAGGGGGAGGTAATAAATTGAAGGCTAGATAACACACTGTTCCGCCTGTGATGTGGGGAGTGACCCTAGCTAGCCTTATTACTGGAACATATTCAGCGAGCTGGATGGTTCTGTTGTTCTCTTGATTGCATTGGTTGCTTTTTTAAACATTTCTTAGCGAGCAATAGATCTAGTAATAGTTTTATGTTTTAATATAAATAATAGTTGATTTCTTCGTATCGCTAAACAAGACTTTTTGGCAAAAATGTTGTGGAAACCCATCTCAATGTGTGTGTTAATAACAATTAAGGACCATTACATAAGAAAAAAAGATTAAAAAAAATAAGGAATGATGAACAAAATAGCCCCGCAATAGATTGAAATTTGAATCAACACAAAGTTACAAAATATTTTCATTCAGACACTTTATATTTCCAAATGTTGCAAACCCTCCTGATTCTGAAACCAAACGAGGCCGTTCAGGTGTGTGGCAGGACACAGGGGACCAACAACTAAGATTTCTGTATATTTTCTGCCACTAAGAAATACATCTTAACACAATTCTGTCAGAACAAAATTCAGTTTTTCTGTGAAATGGAAAATCTGAATGTTATCAAAGTCAACAGTGAAACAAGTAAAAGTAGCCTAATAAAAAATACCTGTATTTGGCAAGCCCCCTAATTCACTGTATCCTGTCAAGCTGTCTGGACAGTCTGAGTTTCCTGCTCAACACTAAACCTGAGCAAATATGTTCACCACCCCAAATAGTCTGACTAACAGTCCCTTTATGATTCACACCCTGTCTGGAAAGTGTGAGTTTGTGGTGGGTGCATATGTGTGTGTGTGTGTGTGTGTGTGTGTGTGTGTGTGTGTGTGTGTGTGTGTGTGTGTGTGTGTGTGTGTTTGTCTGTGTGTATGTGTGTATATGTGTGTGAGCGAGAGTGAGTGTGAGCGAGAGAGAGAGAGAGAGTCTGCGGATGCGACTTGCTCATGTGCAAATGTGTGTTCTTTAAAATAGACACATTTTTCCCTCTGAGATAACCAATAATTGTATTATTGTATCACATAAATGAAATTGTACATTACAAGATGTATTGAATTGTGCTGTACTATTGCACTAAGTGTACTAAGTGCAAACACGAGATCCCCAGTTATAATACAATTACTGAAAACGATGCAGGCAGGTTATGCAATGACCAGCACCCCAGCTTGTACCTTGTAACTAATACGATTGATGATGGTTAGATTTACAGTAGGTTGTGCGATTGATCAAACATTGAAAATAGTGGATAGTGTGGGCGGCGCCGGGGCAGTGGGGTGGCCCCTAAAATCAAATTCTCCTTAGGGCCCCATAAAGGCTGGGGCCGGCCCTGACCATTGAAGTCCACAAACCATCTGATAGGCCAGGGTTTTGCATTATATCATAAACATGTTATGCTTTTAGGAGGTCTGTCGCATGATAACCAAAGAGGTGTAAACTGCGACATGATTTACAACGCTGCGCCGCCGTGTAATCTAAATGGGCAGGTTAGCTCCCCTAATTACACTCACTTAGCGACACAATAATTAAAGGGTGTCTACATGTGTCTACAAGGATGTGTAACTGTCTGCCCACATCATAGAATCTGCCCGTAAGCCTGCATGGAAACGTGCAACAGGTGGCTCTCTGGGAATGAAGGTATTGTGGAGCTGTGATGCACTGGGTGACAGCGGGGAATTTAGGACAGGAAACTGTGACTTTTAATGAAAAGGTTTGTGAATCAGTGGCGCGCAGGGTCAAATGAGTCCCTTTCTTAAAATAGACCCTATAGAGATTTTCTTCTTTTTTTAAATGAGGGAAAGCACTGACATCTGTGTAGTGCATTGTCAGATTCCCTGTGTGTGTGTGTGTGTGTGTGTGTGTGTGTGTGTGTGTGTGTGTGTGTGTGTGTGTGTGTGTGTCTTTCTCTCTCTCTCGCTCGCTCTCTCAATCTCTCTCTCTCTCTCTCTCAATCTCTCTCTGTATCTCTCTGTATCTCTCTCTCTCTCTCTCTCTCTCTCGCTCTGCATTTCAATTAGCAAATATTTGATTTACCCATGTCCGTATTTACCCTCTCACTTATCGGTGTGCCACCGAGGCGATAGCAGGTTTTTTTGTCAGTTATGACATGTGGATTGTCTTGGTCCCGCTCCAAGCTGTTGCAGTTCCTTTGGATCGGCCGTACGTTCGCCACGGTTGGCCTGACTTGCTTGAACACATTGTACACGCGGAGACCGGCCCTCCGGGGCCCACAGAGGAATAAACGTTGAGGTGTTGTGGTGGGGAAATGCTTCGTCGCACACTAATCGAAAGAAGGAAATGTAAAACACATGATGGGCGAAAAGGGCTGTAATTATTGTCTGTGAGTTGTGGCGGCGAGGAGGAGGAAGTGACTCGGGTTTCTGTGGCGAGGCCTATGCTAGGTTCTCGTGCTAACCCCTCGGAGCGTAGGAGGAATGTATTTGGGAAGAAGAGAAGGTTCAGTGTGTTTCCGTCTTCTTTTGACCTCGGCTAGTCTGCTTGTACTGCACTTAAGATCTTAAATTCACAGGCGGTGTCGTGAATATCATCTGAAATACATTTTCAAGTGTAGTGTGCACATTTATAACGGCAAATATTGTGCTTTATTGGTTTACCTCACAGCTCAGATGAATGCTTCAAAACTGCATGGTTCCATTTTCAATTTGCAGAAAGGAAACGAAAAGTTGTCTTGGCACAAAATCTGGATGAATCCCTAAGTGAGTCCATGCAGAAGGGCACCGCTGAGAATAACTTCCAGCTCCAAGCCGGAGAGACTTCTAATGCTGCCTTTACACCAAAGAGGTTGCAAAGACATGCAGATGTTGCAAAGTCTAACGTACACATGTACACACAAATGCATACGCGCACATGCACGCACACATGCACACACATACACACGCAATCACGCACACACATGCACACACACACACACATACACATGCACACATACGCAATCACATACACATGCACACATACGCAATCACATACACATGCACACATATGCACACACACACACACACACACACACACACACACCTGCACATGGACACACACATACACGCATACAAACACACACACAGTATTCAGACATATTCTAAATACTGCTGTTCTTATCAGACTCACCCTGGCCAGGAATGCGTGGTACGTAGCATGGGCTGACACATGTCGTCACAGCGACCACATCAAATGGTGTCTGCAGGTACCGTGGATGAGTACTGTTTATCTGAATGTGGCCTTCACTCCGGAGCCTGTTTGATGTCAACGCACAACGTCGTCTGAGATGCTGCGTTTTCTCCTTCTTCTTTGTACATGAACGGGCTGCGGCTGGTTTAGAGTCTAAAATGGTGGCCACTTCGGTCAAACAGCAGGGGAACATTACACATTGTGATTCCCTTTTAAGTTGTTGGCGCTCTTTTAAGTCTCGTACGAAACCACCGGTGCATGCGTGATATAGGCATCGGAGTATGGTGGACGAGCGGGTCATGTTCAGGAATCGAGTGGTCCGATGTGTTATGACAACGCAGTCTCACTCCGAGTTCGTCAAAAATCGACGCTTGTTCAGGGGCTTTTGGCGTTCACTGCTGACGCAAAGGGTGTCCTTGTGCGTCTTCATTCGATGCAGGGGTTTTTCCAACTCATTACAATGTAATCCCTCCACGGCGAACAGTGATAAGTGCGTAACCCTAACCCTAACCACTACTACCCTAACCCTAACCCTAACCACTACTACCCAAACCCTAAATGCACACGCAGGAGCACTTTCCCTTGGCATCAGATATCGCCATGGAGGGATTACAAACCCCCTGCGTCGAATGAAGATGCACAAGGACACCCTTTGCGTCAGCAGTTCACGCCGAAAGCCCCTGGCGTCGATTGTTGACGAACTCTGAGTGAAAATGTTTTGGGTATGAAACATGGGTTCATGGCTGTGTTGTGTAGCGAGGCACAGGGGGAAGTGACAGGAGACATTGCTCAACAGGTTTGGTGTATTATTAACCACATTCAGTTAGACAGGGCTAGCCAGGGGAACTGCTACCATGGTATCTATTATCAGTCTAGCCACTATTATCAAGGCAGTCGCAGAATGT
>NW_028179776.1:0-7500 GCF_964030765.1 Micromesistius poutassou | reverse complement strand
AGTCATAAATGCGTAGACGACGAATACACAGCGTCTGACAGCAAACAAACCCCCGCCATCTTTATCCCCCAACATTCTGGCTCAAAAGTCTGCGAGTTAAAGGCCATTCATTCCACTGCAGTTCAACCCCTCCCCCCACAACTCACATTTAACTGCACGCATTTTAATTTCCTCATCAACGACGCCTAGGCCCTGAAACGTCTGTGGCGGGCAGCTCCTTCCCTCGTCCTCCTCCTCCTCCTCGTCCTCCTCCCTCTCCTCCTCGTCCTCCTCCCTCTCCTCCTCGTCCTCCTCCCTCTCCTTCTCCTCCTGCTCCCCCTCCCCCGTCCTCCATCTCCACCTCCTCCCACTCCTCCTGCTCCTCCTCCTCCTCCTTCTCCTCCCTCTCCTCCCCATGCTCCTCCTCCTCCTCCCTCTCCTCCTCCTCCTCCTCCTCCTGCTCCCCCTCCTCCATCTCCTCCTCCTCCTCCCCCCACCCCCTCCTCCTCCTCCCCCTCCTCCTCCTCCTCCTCCTCCTCCGTGTTCCTGGAGACGGGCGTCTGGGTCAGCCTGGTTCCAGTGTATGGCCTCTCAGTGAGCGGCACAGGGCAGTGACGTGATCATGATTAATGTTAATCGCGCCGGATTTACTGCGTGTTTATTTTATGGCGGGCGCAGTTGACCGCGTGCAGAACGGCCCCATCTACAGAGAGAGAGGGAGAGGGAGAGAGAGAGAGAGAGAGAGAGAGAGAGAGAGAGAGAGAGAGAGAGCGAGCGACCGAGGGAGAGAGAGAGAGAGAGAGAGAGAGAGAGACGGGAGGGTCCGTGCTGAGGAGGGGTTTGAATGATGTGTGTGTGTGTGTGTGTGTGTGTGTGTGTGTGTGTGTGTGTGTGTGTTGATATAACTGCTGTTACGTTAGCGTGTCACCCCCAGCTTGTTGCTGGTGAACAGAGGCCGTGTTGTCAGTCCAGAACGATTGCGTTTAAAAAAAAACGGGTGCTGGTTTGTTGTTGTTTTTTTCCTTATGCCGAGAGTTTGCCAGATCTTCTGTGATTGGATGGGCAGAACCCAGCATATATTTTGCTTGTCTCTAAAGAACTAAATTCAAAAAGGTCCAGCTGCAAAGCTTTGGCAAAGATCCTATATCTGTGCCTGTGTGTGTGTGAGTGTGTGTGTGTGAGAGTGTGTGTGTGAGTGTCCGTGTGCGTGTTTGAGTAAAAGACTTGTGTCTATCTACAAATTAAATGCAACAAGTTATCTGTGTGCATCACTATATGGCCTCTACACATGTGTAAGCCCTACCAGGACATTTACTGTGTGAACACAATTAATAAAAATAAAAAGGTGTGCTTCTTAAAGGGATATGTGTAATTGGCGTTTTAATGTTGTTTTGCTGGGTTTGCTGGGTTAGCATTTGCTTTCCGTTAACCTTTTAATTTGACTTGCTGATTAACAATAGCAGTAACAGTAACAGTATTAGTAATGGCTTCTGTTCATTTGAGAGGATACAATTTTAATTACTTTGAAAAGATTTTCACTGGTCCGAATAGTCTTTAATTCAAAACAGTTGCCAGTCACAACCCAACAAGATTGTAGTTTATCTGCAAACCCACAGATATTTCATCACCATTTGGGGCTGTGATTATTAGGCTACCTGTGAGGCTGAATCTGGGTTAGAAAGGCAAACGACAATTTACAGATATCTCAGTGTATCCCTTTAAGCCTTATCACAAAGCTGATTAGTGAGAAAGAGTGAGAGAGAGAGAAAAAGAGAGAGAGAGAGCGAGAGAGAGAGAGAGAGAGAGAGCTACAGGTGCCGAACGACAGTGCAACACTGCCACCATGTTGATTTAGTGTACTGCAAAGTCCCAGTCAGACCAACAGACAGCTCGCTGCGTTGTTAGTGTCACAAACTTGGTGATGAGTACCAAGATGAGCCATATATTCATTCACACGTTTTTTTATGAAAACGTGCCTTCTGTACTATACTACAACTGCTTGTGATGCTAGCAATCACTCCCCAATAGAAGCATAACAGCTACAGACAAGAAAGACTGGACCCTGCTTGTGTGTGGTGACCTGTATTTCTACCCCCCAATATCCCCTCCCCATGTGTACATAATCCAATATTGCCTCTAGAACCACCCTTTGAAAAGCAAACCCTATTTTGTCACCCAAAAAAAAAAAAAAAAAATCATTCAACAAAAAAAAAAACGAAACGAAAGCGCCGCTAAACTCCCAGTGTGCATTGTGTCGGCCCCCCCTTGTTGACACTGCGTGGATCCCCTGGGCGCTCGGCGCTCGGCCCTCTCCGTGTTATTCCACCCAGCCGGCACGAAAAAAAAAAAGAAAAAAAAAAAGAAACAATTAGCAAAAGTGATGCAGCGGAGAGGCCTGAGAGGAGGCCAGTGTGTGCAATAACAGAGACGTGTGACTGTTTGAATCTGATAAGCCCCGCTGAGTGTTTCCTCTAATGCCTGGCAAAATAAACAGCCCCGCACCGATGGGCTGAATGGAGGCCATGGTTTGGCTGGGCTCCGCCACCAGGAGCTTGTATCTGGGGGTGGGGTCAGTGTGGTTTGAGGTGGGGTAGCGGGGGGTAGAGGCGGGGGTGGGGTATAAGGGGGTATGGAGTCCCGTCTCTGGTTCTGGTGCTTTGAGTGACTTCAACAGGTTAGTGTGTGTGGAGTCTGAACCTGCTGTGGCACACTGGTTTTTTTTATACATGTGGCGCCTCTACACACACACACACACACACACACACACACACATGCACACACACATACACACACACACACACGTACACGCACACACACACGTCAACGCACATACAAGCGCACCTCACACGTGCATACACACACTAAGTATGCACATACATACACACACACACAGACACACACTAACACACGTATAAACACATATGTATGTTTGCATACACGCATACACACACACACACACACACACACACACACACACACACACACAAACACACATATACACCACACACATTCAAACAGAGATGCATGTATTCACACAAGCACATACAGACACACACGCACACATACATACACACACGCACACAGACACAACCACAAGCATTTGCATAATGTATTCATCCATTACACGTTACATGTATGATGCTATTATGATGTACAATGTGACAAAACAATCCTCCATCCATCAAACTCGTGGCTAAAATCGTCCATTATTATTCCGATTTTACAATCAGATGGATTCACATGGATTACACCCAGGTTGGATCAAAGTCAAAGAATGCGTCAAAACCGACCATTACATGTCACTTCTGTGCAGTACAGAACTCACACACACCCACACACCCACCCACACACACACACACACACACACACACACACACACACACCCGCCCACTAACTCACCGCACACACACAGACACTACACTGTCCCGTCTCATTGTAACCTGTCTGGTTGGGATCTCCCGTCTGCGTCTCACACGCCGGTGCCACTGACACACTGGAGGCTGTTTGCCCCGATTTTTACACGGCATGACATCACCACACTTGTTAATGGAGTCTAAAAATAGACCCGTCGGTATGTCTGGCCACCCACTCCCTCGTCCTGGCCCTTGGCCGGGGTCGGGCGCCGTAATACCTGGGCGCACACGTTTCCTACCGTGTGTAGTGAAACGGTTTAAAAGATTGATTACACAAGGAGGACACGAAGATTAACCACCGGCGAGGTGGAACAGGTACTAGTTATGTACCACTTAGTACTTGTTTAGCAGACGCTTCTGTCCAATGTGACTCACAGTGGGTTCAGACGCATACCATCGGCAGCTGGTAGGGGTTAGACAGTACAGATTGATGTCATGAAGGAGCGGGTAGGGGTTAGACAGTACAGATTGATGTCATGAAGGAGTGGGTAGGGGTTAGACAGTACAGATTGATGTCATGAAAGAGTGGGTAGGGGTTAGACAGTACAGATTGATGTCATGAAGGAGCGGGTAGGGGTTAGACAGTACAGATTGATGTCATGAAGGAGTGGGTAGGGGTTAGACAGTACAGATTGATGTCATGAAGTGAGCAGGTAGGGGTTAGACAGTACAGATTGATGTCATAAAGTGAGCGGGTAGGGGTTAGACAGTACAGATTGATGTCATGAAGGAGCGGGTAGGGGTTAGACAGTACAGATTGATGTCATAAAGTGAGCAGGTAGGGGTTAGCCAGCAAAGACACAGGTCATTAAGGAGCAAGTAGGGGTTAGTCAGTACAGTACACACAGGGGTAAGACAGTACAGATAAAGGTTATAGGAGCTGGTAGGGGTTAGACAGTACAGAGAATGTCATAAAGGAGCTGGTATAGGTAAGGCATTTTGCTCAAAGACGAGTAGATTGCAGCTGGGACTGTGTCGATTGTCGATTTTGTATACACAAAAGAGGTGATAAGGTGATTCAGTGGTTTTTATGCTTAGCTTTGCTGTTATTAATTGTCTTTGTCAGCAGTCATTTCAAGAGGTTGTGGAATGCAGGGCTTATGGAAATACGCCCACACATCTTAAGAGGCGCTGTTGCCTTGAGAAGACAGTGCAGTGTTGGACTTCCTTGACATTACCTGGCCTGCCTCAGTGGGTGTGAGTGATGTGAACCCACGCAAGAGAGAATGTGGGAAATTCACCAACGGACAGGCAGAGACAAGACGTGGTCGCCCGCGGCAACAGGAACTGCAAGAGAGTCATCCATGAGGCAAACCGCAGGTGAACAAAACGGCCTTTGTCGTGGCCATGACGACTCGTGTGATCTCTCCAAATCTGTTCCAAAGCAAAGACTTCCGAAAACACCTTCCCGTGTATTTTATACTTAGTGAGTACTCGATGCTTGAATGATTATCTGATACTACAGGGAACACCGAATACAAGGTTTTAATGAATGCTTTACAGTGTGACATTGATTTGGTTTGGATCCAAACCAACTGATTACTGTAAGAGGTCTGTTGTTCTTATTTTTGTTCAAAAGGTAAATGACATGATAATTTGAAGTCACATTTCATTTCATGGTGTCTTTAATTAAAAGAGTTCACATTTTTCAGATTCTTAAATCTTGAAAACTTTTCGAATTGTAGAATTTGATAAAAAAGAAAATCACTCCTGTGTTTCTCTCTCTGGTCACACTCCACCACCGAGTTTCACCTCCTTAAAGTTCAGTGCCCACCCGTCCATATTTCACCTGCCCACACGTACGACTAGTGTTCATTAGCTGAACTTACTCAGGCACTTGACACGACAGATAAACGCAGACCACTGGCACCCCCTCCCCACATAAGAGAGAGAGGGGGGGAGGGAGAGAGAGTGACGGAGAGAAAGAGAGAGAGAGAGAGAGAGCGATAGAGAGAAGGTAGAGAGAGAGAAAAATGGGAGGGAAAGAGAGAGAGAAAGAGAGAGAGAGAGAGAGAGAGAGAGAGAGAGAGAGGGGGGGGTAGAAAGAGCAAGAGAGACTGGATAACTTTTCCACCCAAATTCTGATTGCTAACGTAAACCTGTGGGCTTCAACACAGACCCTCCATCAGAAGGAGCCTTCCCCAGACGAGCATGGGGGGCTTGCCAAGAAGACCTGGGGCCGCGGTCACATCTCTGGAGCGGATGATATGATTTCCCCCCCTTATGACTCACAAAAACAACGGCTGGGTGAAGAGAAAATATCTGGGATATCCAGGTCATTTGTAGGGGAAGCAAATGGCTTGGGTTACATTATGAGTTAATAAAAAAAATGTCCCAAATAAAGTAGTTTAGATTCAAATAATGAACTAATCAAGCACAATGTCCCTGAAGTAACCATCACGGTAGTTATAAAATACTGTATATGCCCCAAAGAAAATAGATATTGTCATCGCAGTACCCGCAGATCCAATTGCAAATGGTTGTTTCGTCACTATTACGCAAACATTTTAGCGGGGCCAAACCTCATTTTTAATCATGCTGGACTCACGGGCGTTACAACACGCTCGCTAATGGACGCACATTAATCCTTAGGCCGAGACGTTCTCTCGATTTCTGGTGGTCTTGGTTTTTTATCGTTCTCACACATTCTGTTTACTGGGGTGGGCACGGCCGCTTGGCCCCACACCGCATTAAAATGTTAAAAACCCACCTGGAAAATCGTATTCCTCGGAAAAAAATCTCTCTCTCGTCTCACTGGGGAAAAAAACCGAGGAACAGACACCTCCTGCTCTCCCCTAATTGGCTCGTTAACACCGTTTAACGAACCAGAGACGGGCAACAGCTCTCAGGCTGGACGAGAAGTTTAATCTTAGTTCGAAGCCGGTAATGTGGATCATTTTTTTCACCACTTTTTCGCCCACGGTTTGAATTAAGCTACTATTATCGTCATGTTCCCCGGCATTTCTAGTTCTGCATCGCACAACATGATTTATGATTTGTGTGATTCAGGATAGGGGGTTTACAGCACTGCCATACAGCACACAGAATAACAAACCCTGAGCGGTGAACAGGGTTTTCAGGGGGTGCGGTCGCGTGTGTGCGCGCGGCCAGTAGCACGTTCCCAGTCGTTCGCTGGCTGTCAACATGCGCCGTGTTGGATGCACATGGAAGGCTACACGCAACACGTCCAGCGGGCTTTGTAACGGGGACCGGGGCTCCGGAGCAGAACCAGAACCTTCGGGGCCCCGGCTGTTAGCAGCAGTGTGGGGTGGGGGAGGTGGTGGTGGTGGTGGGGGGGTGGTGGTGGCGGGGGTGGGGGTGGTGGCGGTGGTGGTGGGGTAGGCAGTCAGGAGCTGTGGCTGTATGGATCATTAAGCCAGCGTACCTCGGCATCCACCGCCGCAACGCCTTGCTCCAGTCTAAATACCTGCTGCCGACCAAGCCCCCAGCCCCCCAGCCCCCGGGCCCCCCAGCCCCCGGGCCCCCCAGCCCCCGGGCCCCTGGCCCCTGGCCCCTGCCCGCAGGCCCCAAAGCAACAGAAGCCAAACTTAGAATATGTTTTGGGCCGTGCCAATGTAATATGTTTTCTCTCTCTCGCCCTCTGCTTTATTTTTAGGAGAACATGACGCACATTGGGTCTCACAGTTTCGTTTTTTTTACCTTGTTTTTTTTAACGGTAATAAAATGGACGTCTTTAGCACGTGATGACATGAAGCGATTTCGGGGCGGTGGTTAAGCCACGCTGAGCAGGTCTCTGTCAAACACAGAACTTTATGGGAGCCATTTCCAGTGTGTTGTAATTCCTTGATAGTGTTTTCCTCGGCGTGTGTGTGTGTTTTTCTTTGGTATTATAACGACTGTACGGATAGAAGGAAGTTCTTCATGTTACTGTACTGAAATATAAAAAAAATAGGAATTCTCCGTTTTGTGCCGTGAGAGGAAATTATACATATTTTTTGGTTTATAAGGAATATCCTTCATTGCATTATTGGTTGCTTGCATTATTTCATTGCTGGGAGGCTATTAGTTCATCAGCAAAATAAACATTCAGGACAGGTGTCTGGTGCCACTATCCCCAACTGTGTGTGACTCTGTTTACCCGACGTAG